>NC_069499.1:664736453-665036453 GCF_027579735.1 Bombina bombina
GCATAATTATTAGGCAACTTAACAAAAAACATATATATACCCATTTCAATTATTTATTTTTACCAGTGAAACCAATATAACATCTCAACATTCACAAATATACATTTCTGACATTCAAAAACAAAAACAAATCAGTGACCAATATAGCCACCTTTCTTTGCAAGGACACTCAAAAGCCTGCCATCCATGGATTCTGTCAGTGTTTTGATCTGTTCACCATCAACATTGCGTGCAGCAGCAACCACAGCCTCCCAGACACTGTTCAGAGAGGTGTACTGTTTTCCCTCCTTGTAAATCTCACATTTGATGATGGACCACAGGTTCTCAATGGGGTTCAGATCAGGTGAACAAGGAGGCCATGTCAGTAGATTTTCTTCTTTTATACCCTTTCTTGCCAGCCACGCTGTGGAGTACTTGGACGCGTGTGATGGAGCATTGTCCTGCATGAAAATCATGTTTTTCTTGAAGGATGCAGACTTCTTCCTGTACCACTGCTTGAAGAAGGTGTCTTCCAGAAACTGGCAGTAGGACTGGGAGTTGAGCTTGAATCCATCCTCAACCCGAAAAGGCCCCACAAGCTCATCTTTGATGATACCAGCCCAAACCAGTACTCCACCTCCACCTTGCTGGCGTCTGAGTCAGACTGGAGCTCTCTGCCCTTTACCAATCCAGCCACGGGCCCATCCATCTGGCCCATCAAGACTCACTCTCATTTCATCAGTCCATAAAACCTTAGAAAAATCAGTCTTGAGATATTTCTTGGCCCAGTCTTGACGTTTCAGCTTGTGTGTCTTGTTCAGTGGTGGTCGTCTTTCAGCCTTTCTTACCTTGGCCATGTCTCTGAGTATTGCACACCTTGTGCTTTTGGGCACTCCAGTGATGTTGCAGCTCTGAAATATGGCCAAACTGGTGGCAAGTGGCATCTTGGCAGCTGCACGCTTGACTTTTCTCAGTTCATGGGCAGTTATTTTGCACCTTGGTTTTTCCACACGCTTCTTGCGACCCTGTTGACTATTTTGAATGAAACGCTTGATTGTTCGATGATCACGCTTCAGAAGCTTTGCAATTTTAAGAGTGCTGCATCCCTCTGCAAGATATCTCACTATTTTTGACTTTTCTGAGCCTGTCAAGTCCTTCTTTTGACCCATTTTGCCAAAGGAAAGGAAGTTGCCTAATAATTATGCACACCTGATATAGGGTGTTGATGTCATTAGACCACACCCCTTCTCATTACAGAGATGCACATCACCTAATATGCTTAATTGGTAGTAGGCTTTCGAGCCTATACAGCTTGGAGTAAGACAACATGCATAAAGAGGATGATGTGGTCAAAATACTCATTTGCCTAATAATTCTGCACTCCCTGTATTGCATAATTGGTTCATGCTGATTTATTTTACCTTGTTATAGACTTCACTGTTAGATTTGTACCCATAGAATTAAAACAAAGTGTAGTAGCATATTTTATTTCATAGTGTATCAGAGTTTGTTTTGTGTATAATAAAATGGTATATCGCTTGCTAGTATCTTGTTTAATAAATCTGTATATATTTTTCGAAACTGAATCCTCTTTACTCCACAAATATAATTTGCTGTGTTAAAAAATATATCACCTGATTAGAACTTTTGAAAAATAATACAAATATATGGGAGACAAAATAAATTATTTTGTAACCTATTATATATACTAACATGTTGGAGGTTACTGCTGAGATAGTCATAATTAATATTGTAATCTAAAATATGTAACACATTGGAGGCACAGCTCATGATCAGTGATATTTTTCACGGCAATATTGTTTTGTAAATTAGTATTTTTAATAACAAAATTATATTGTGCAAACAGTGATTTCTTAGAAATTAAACAAGCATTTTTATTTTATTAAATACCATACTAAAATAGCTATGTCTTCAACAAAAAGCGACTCTAGCACATCTGTACATGATGAAAATGTGCCCTCCCCAAGATCCTCTGTTCATGAAATGGTTCAGGCAGGAACTCTTAAAATAGAGGCCATGAACCATCTCAAGAACAGGCTTGATATTGGGGATGAAGTATACACTTATATCAAGAGGTTTAAGGATAAGGCCAAAGGTTTAGTTAAAGATATGTGGGTTGAAGATGGTGAATTATACCAAGTTTTACTGAAGCTTAGTAAATGCATGGAATTAAGAGCATGTGATGAGATAATTTTCAAAACTTGGACGATTCTAATGTATTTGAGCTGTGAGATGTCTAGCCAAATGGCAGGACAAAACGTACAATTAGAACAGCTAAGGGGTGAAAATTATTCATTGCGAGAATTTGAAGAAGACTTTATTAATGAAAAATTAGAGAGTCTAGAAGCTAATAATAAGATTTCTGCCTTAAATGAATATAATCAGAAATTAGTAGCTAAATTAAAAACTTTAGAAGAAGATTATGAAAAGTGCCAAAATGAAAATAAAACTGTAAAAGATAGATATCATTGGGCTGAAAAAGAACATGAGCAGGAAATAAATGAAGAGATAAATCAGCAGCAATAAGGAGCCTTTGAGTAATAACACTAGTGCTGAAATTATTAACTCAATTAAGGACTGGATCAGTTTCAAAATATAAGGCAGGAGGATAAACAAAAGTCCCCAAATTATGGTCATAATTCAGACCCAGAGATAACTTTCCACCTTAGGCCATTACCTAACTCTGAAAGGGGCAAGATAATTATTACACCTCAGAGGAAGAAGGCAGTTACTATAGCGAGTCAGAAGGGGGGCTAGCTTCTCAGACAACCCATATCAAATTGCACGGGTGAAATTTCAGCATAGTAAAGATAGGACAGATAGAGGACGCTCTAACCCAAACAATAAGATCCCAATGAAATCCGGTAATGTGCTTAATAAAGTGTATGAAACCCCTACGATAATCAAGTTCCTAAGAAGAGCAGTACACCCATTTTCCAAAAGAGGGACCACTTCCATAATTGATCATTTAGAGGCTTATGAAAATGCCTTAGCTGTATAAAATATAAATGATGGGCAATCTAAAATTGAATTTCTGCCATGGGTATTTGAGGCTAAACATCATAAATACTTTGCTTCACTAAAAGATATGAATGTCAAATCTTGTAGTGAAATACAGCAACAGTGTAAAAGAGAATTCGGCCCATATCGTACAGCGACCGGGGCTAAGACAGCGATATACAATTTGAAATGTGGCACCAATCAGAGCCCAATTGAATTCATTTCTACACTGAAAGGATCTTAGAGTATGACCAAAAATAATCCCAAAATTGAGAGCTCAGAATTTGTTAATATATTCTAGAGACTTTGATTAAAACTGTTCATTAGATTGGCTGATAAGGGAAAGTACAAAATTATATGCCATACAGCAAACCTTTGACCATGGGGAGAAAAGAGAGAAAAACCCCAACCCTAAAGTAGTGGCCGAAACTAGGGTGTCACCTAGCCCCCTCAATTTAGAATACAAAAAGAAGACTTATGCAGAAGTGACCAGATTAAACAGGCCTAGCCCACAAAGCCTTGAATCTGACCCTTAATAGATACCCCCATAGAGGTAGATACAATAAGTGGTGCAGATATTCTCAGGATAACCAGTCGCCCCAGTTAAATAGTGCACCCCAAGAAAGTAACGCGAGACAAGCTGAACCATAGGGGGCAACCACGCCAGGATAAAAACAGCGACGCTGATTCTGAGGGGACACAATGGTCCAGGAATTACTACTATGGGTAATCAAGTGATAGGCCCAGGGGTAGAGGTAACTTATACAATCAAGTCGATCAGCTTAGTATCCAGTTAAATCAGTTGTGCGAACAATTCGCTAATATGAGTCAAGCGTTTACGGCTTAGCAACCGAATAATACTTTTTTAGGGGTACAGCCAGTGGTCAACAGTGGGCCACAGGCACAGTCATAAATACTCAGATATTATCTGAGGGGAGAGAAATACCAAATGAGATAATGAATGTTAAAAATTATACTATTCATATTCTTTCCCTACACCCCAGCAACAAAAGGCCTGAATGTGATGACAGGTGTCCCCAGTCTGAAAGTATTAATGGCTTTCCTATTTTTTCAGTTGTCCCTAAGCATTATTCCCATAGATGAACATGCAGAACAATCCCTACAGGAGGAAGCATTCCCTAACTGCAGTGCAGTATGTAGGAAACCCGTTATCCCTATTACAGAGGAGGCGGTCGATAAGGATTTTGCCGCGTTGATGTAATGAATCCAAGTAAACCATGGCGAAGTCCACCAATGTTTAAACATGATAACTTTATGTGATAAATGGTAGAAACTGCAGGGAGATATTATGTATCAACTGAGATCCAGGATTCTGTTACTAACCCTATCATGGTATTAATTGATACTGGATCTCAGGCAAATATTCTATCCCATAGGTACTGCACACAGCTAGATGAGCTAATGCCCCACAAACCTAAGCTAAGGGAATTTGATTGTTCACTAATAGGTGTTGGGGGCAATTTCCTTAAAGTTTGTGGTATGGCATGGTTAAAGCTGGGGAACAGGGCCATAAGACACCCTGTCATTATAGTGGATCTGCCAACTGATCATTTAATCATTGGTATTGATCTCCTGAAGTGATTATGCACTATAATTGATTGCATAAATAATGTAATTTGGTGACAAGTAAAAATACCTATTAATTATGAGCGGTCCAGCATATCTCACACCAGACATAACTGTCACGTGGTGGAAGAGAAACCAGATGTTGTGGAGATTCATTTCAGGAATAACTCTGTACCTGAAGCAACTATCATGCAGATAGATGATCAGACTCCCCTAAGTGGCTAGGATGATCATACTTTTAAAATTCCTTAGATGGCGATGTATTAACAGTATCTCTCCACAAAGGGGACACTAAGTCCCCTAAAGGGGGAGATCACTCTCAATTCCTCACAGAACTTGAGAAACTTAAAGATGGTCTATTTATCCCTTTGAAAGTGCATCACCTTGGAAAAACCAAGTATGCCAAATTAAACTTAAAACAGGAAGCTAGCTACATAAGCGAAGGCTTATTAGCGCAGATAGCTGAACCTAAAATGATTAAATATCTTTCTCCCCAAGATCACTGGGTCCATGGCCTAGATGATAAATTTAAAAGCTATAACATTACAGCTAAATGTTTATTATCCATTTCTATAGGTAATAAATCAGCGTAACACCTGTTTTTAGTTTTAAATAATCTCCATAATCAAATATATATTGGCAACAACCTCTTACATAGATATGCCATACAAATAGATTTGATTAACCTTTGCCTCTAGAGCAGGTTGAAAGGGGACCCTAAATGTAAAAAAGACCAGGAGGGAGGCACCACATGTGTGAATCAGTATCTCACTAGTTGATATGATGTGACAAACACAGGGTACTCATAAGGTGTAAAGGCACCCACCTGTGCCAATAGAGACAGGCTGGTTTTTAACAGCAGACCAGCTAGATGGGACCGGGCAGGGTGCTGGAATCACAGGCTTGGATGACCCCTGATAGCTGGCTGGGTGCAGGTGCAGCTTGGATCCCAGAATGACGATCAGAGAGGTAGAGGAGAGGCTAAATCCAACCTCCCAAGGTAGCGTAGATGATATTATGTACAAAGCACAAAGAGCTGATTTTTTTAAAACATTGGGTAAGATTCTGGACTACGGATTCTCTGAGGGTATTTTAACTAAAAAAGATAAAAGATACCTCACTCCAGATCATCCAAGTACACCGTACTATTATCACCTGCCTAAATTACATAAGGATGATAAGGTCCCTCCAGGGAGACCTATCATTGCAGGAATAAATAGTCTAACTGACAAATTATCTGAATATGTCAACCTATTTATTCAGATTTTTGGAAAAATATTATCCTTCAGACCTGATTAAGAACAGCTGTGATATGGCTAGAATGTTGGATAAGAACTTACTTTTGAGTGACTCTCCAAATAAAAATAACAACAATATTGAGAGTATACAGAATGGGCAACCATTATTTATAACACAATTTAACTCTAACCATAAAGCAGTCAGTAAAGTCCTTAAAAACACTGGTCTATACTAAAGATAGACCCCATTCTAAGAAAGACACTACCTGCAGAACCACAATTAGTATATAGGCGAGCGCCAACCCTCAAACAGAGATTAGCACCCAGCAAAGTGGTGATGTCAAGTAAGAACAAAAATAAAGTTGGAAATGTAAACAGGAGACATGCTGACCATAACTTAGCAGGTTTTTTAAGGAAAGGGAACTTTAGATGTGGTAAGAAAAGGTGCTACATGTGTAGATACATCACACATGGTAAAAACAACATTACATCGAATACCACTGGAATACAGTATCCCATTACGAACAGATTATCTTGTGAAATGCCATATGTAGTCTACATTCTAACGTGTGAATGTGGCCTTCAATATGTTGGAAGAACCTGTAGGAAGGTTAGGATAGGATAGAATGAGCACCTTAGAAACATTAAGGCCAAATCTCTCAAGCATAGTGTACCTAGACACATCTGTCAAGAACATACACCAGGAACTTGTAACTTAACGATCACCCCACTTGAGAGTATCCCTCCCAGTCATCTTTTTAATAGATTTACCAGACTCAGACAGAGAGAAACTTTCTGGATTTATAAATTTAATACATTGTTCCCATTTGGTCTCAACGAGGTTAAAGATTCAGCAGGATTTACTTAAACTAGGGGTCCCCTATGTTAATGACCAGTTCTAATTTTGGATCATAAACAAAGCAGAGAGAAAGGGCGCCTCCTAGTGTAGCCAATATATCACAAATGAGGAGTATATGACAATATACATACTCACAATATAGAAAGGCAGAGATAATGCCTAGGAGAACGATCTGGGAACTTCACAGTGTCCCAGCAAACTGTGCACTTTACTGTGGCTGCTCCTCCCAAAACAGAGTGATGGTCTGTAGAGATAGAGATATAGAGAACAAGAGGGCGACCCCTAGCGCAACATCCTGCTATTGTTGCGTATGAGAAATTTTGTAAACCAGAGTCTTATGGTAAGGTTCTCACATGTTATAATTGGTCCATTTTGGCCAGGTTTGGATTGTAGATATTCACGCCAGCCCATGTTACCATTGACTAGGTAATATTGGTTCCAGATGTCTGTCCACATTCATATATTATGGTATCAATAATCACCTGACCTTATTTTTGGGCCTAGTGGAATTCTACCCCCTGTGGCACCACATAATATATCATTTTCTATATAATTTTTGATAGATTGCTTTTATGTTCATAGTATTATTAGTTCAATTATAGACCATTTTTGTAACACTAGTAGCCACATCTCATCACAAGATTCATTTATTTTATTGTTAAGCTAAGTACAATATTTATTATTTATTTTTTATTGTTCACATTATTATTAGTTCCATTATAGATTATGTCTTTAACATCAGTAGTCATGTTTTTTTTTATAGATTAACATATTATCTTGTTGAGTTTAGTACAACATCTATTAGTACTTACACTTTTTAGTATCACATATTTGCTAGCAATTATTATAGTTTTAGACAAAGGTCACTTTTTATATAACATTAACTATCCCAATACTATATTTAGGGGAGATTATTGACACAAATGTTATATACCCATATACACACACACAGGTTTTTGTGTTTGCTTATGCATGTGTGGGTGTGTGTGTGCATGTATGTGTTTGCATGTGTGTGTACATGTTTATTTATATGTTCACACATTTGCATGCGTGCGTACGTTCCTATGTTATACATATATTTTTATATTCCCTTCTACTTTAGATTATCTCATTACTAAACAATTAGATGTATTTTATCATCTGGTGATCTAGATTTTTTAATATTTTCATTGACTCTTCCACTATCTACTATCTTATATATGTTTACATTTAGGATTCACTACTTAATTGTATTCACTCCCAGACTCTTTGATATTTATCTTCTAATTTTAATTTTATATACATTACCATACACTGTTATTGGCTCTGTATTTCCTATTTATTATTTTTTATTTTGGTCCCCTTCACTTCGTTAATTTTATTTACTAAATTAGACACCAATTATTCTTTGAATAGTGACATATGTATTCACTATATAGCCACTTATTTGGGATCACAATATATTAGTATCAGCCAACTTTAGCTGGGTAATCACCTTTGTTACTGTGTTTTGTATACAGTTGTTATATTAGGCTCGGCAAAAAAATCAGGAGTTACATGGGCGACGCAGTAGGGAAGTGGCTCAAAGTCTAAGGTGATTGGTAGGGGCTACCATACTACTGACCCAATCAGGTCTGGGGATTAGTGTTGTTTGCAAACAGTTCACACATATGTTCAATGCCCAGTTTCAAGGTTCTGTATCATACTGGAAATTGTTTAAAATTCAAAAAAGAGGTAAGAACTAAGGTTCCACTATCGATACTTATCTATTTCAAATAATAACAATACCAGTAATTCTAATATAGGGTTGGCGTGTTTATGATCGCTTTTAGTCAATATAGAAAAAACTGTAATTCTTTATTATATCCTGTGGCATCAGTGTGTTTAATTCTAATCTTTAACATGATGATGTTGTTGTTTTGATTAGGTACAATCCTCAATAGACAGGTGTGACAATTAACTACTAATGAGACAAAGGGTATTCTGATTGGTGTTTACAATACTTGTAGGAGGGAGTTAATTTTGCCTTAGGTAGCTTAGCCGTATTTAAGGGTCAGACACATATCATGTACTTATGCCTGATGAAACGGTGCTAGCCGTGAAATGGGTTGCATACCTACTGTATGTACATATTGAGCATGAGCTGTTTTTAATTTGTTTTTATTATATTAAATTGAGAAGTTTTAGCTCTTTGTGCTTTGTACATACTATCATCTACGCTACCTTGGAAGGTTTGATTTAGCCTCTCCTCTACCTCTCTGATAGTCATTCTGGGATCTAAGCTGCACCTGCACCCAGCAAGCTATCAGGGGTCATCCAAGCTTGTAATTCCAGCACCCTGCCCGGTCCCAGCTAGCTGGTCTGCTGTTGAAAACCAGCTTGTCTCTATTGGCACAAGTAGGTTTGTCACATCATATAAACTAGTGAGATACTGATTCACACATGTGGCGCCTCTCTCCTTGTCTTTATTAAATTTAGAACTGCCTACTTTGGTGAAGTTAGAGTGCTGCCTTTCCTGAATGGATATTATCCCAAAGCTGTCTGTTACCATCTAATAACCACACCATCATAAAAGGATTACTTTTATGATCTATTCATCTTATATACACCTTTACCAGCTGTATGGTTTGGTTTGAAAGACATATTCTGTACATGAAAATATTCTAGTCTGATTGACTTCACTATACATATACCTTATGAGTATCACAATTTGATGTTTTTTATTGCATGAGAATTCATTTACTTATATTTTCACTTGAACGCCTCCTATAGGGATCTCAGATATCCTCTTTTTGAAAGGGGACCCTGAAATATTCCAGGCTGAAAATTCAGCCCTGAAATCCAATCAGCCATTGCCATATGCAGTGAATATGCAGGTGTCTAATGATATTGTAATCCCTGCTGGGGCGGATAAATTTCTTTTACCCTTACAGGTAAAAAGGGGTCAGAAATTAAAAACTTCTGAAATGCTAATATGCATCTCCCATACAGTGGAAAATTTGGGTATAACAATGACCCATACTCCCATGGTAAATATTGGAAATATCCCAAAACACGTTATTGTGCATAACATGACCCCACAGGATATCGCCTTATCCAAGGGAACTACCATACGATATGCACTGGAATCCAGTTATTACACTTTTGGATTCCAGAATAATATAATTGGGCTAATACCTGAAGGATACTTAACTGAAGAACAGTTAATAGAACAATCCTTTGCATCTATGCCAGAGGGATTGTTTACAATTCAGTCTATTTATCCCTTCAGCTCAGAGGACGGCATCTGTAAAATTGAAGAGGCCTCTCTAGTATTTGATCAGCCGATCAAAGAGCAAGAATACCCCAATAACCAGAATCATGGGGGCAAGGTAAATTATAATCAAGGGGATCTCACCTCTAGGTTGGAAGAAGCTTATGAGATAGGACAGCCTGAAATCTTTCCAGGATTTCAGAAAATAGTTGAAGAGCATATCTCCTTAGCTAATGGCTGTTCCAATGATGGAGAACGCCAACAGCTACGAGAACTCCTGATGGGAATACCAGGACATTTTTGCTAGGGATTCTTATGACTGTGGGACTACAGACCTGCACATTGCAAGAATCCAAACCGATCCCAATGCACCACCTGTATTTGTTAAACAATACAGACTTCCTTTAGCCTCCTATAATGCTCTTACAGAAATCATAAGAAACTTAGCAGAAAGGGGTATCATCAAACAGGTGCGTAGCTCTTATAATAATCCTATTCTAGGTATTCTTAAACCCAATGGACAATGGCATTTGTGTGCTGACTTAAGACAGCTGAACAAACGAGTATATATGTCTGGCTGGCCTGTACCATACATTGACCAGTGCCTAGCGCAGATGCAGGGATATAAAATATTCACTGTTATTGATTGTGCGCAGGGATACTGGACCATAAAGGTACATGAGGAAGACCAGTGTAAGCTTGCATTCTCCTTCCAAAAGGTCCAGTATGCATTCTAAAGACTTCCGTTTGGATACATAAATTTAGGACATGAATTTGCTGTATTCATGCATAAGGCTATGCCAGATTCACTGGAAAGGGGGACCTTATCTTATTTTGATAATGTGTTAATGAAAAGCACAGACTTTGAAAGACATATCACGGAGCTAAAACATGTCCTCAGCCAACTTAAAAGGGCAGGTGTCAAGTTATCCTTACAAAAAGCCCAATGGTGCCATAACCATGTGAACTTCTTGGGACATGAAGTTACTTCTGAAGGGTTAAATACTCAGAAGAAAAAGGTGGAATCTATCATAAATTCTAAGAACCCAACTAACTTAAAGGAATTAAGATCATTCCTGGGTATGACAAACTATTCTCACAAATGTATTGATAAACTATGCAGAATTAGCTAAGCCACTGCTACATCTTCTAAAGAAGGATGTATTATGGCACTGGAGTGAGGCTCAAGAAACAGCCATAAGAGAGCTGAAGTGAAAACTCACTCAAGCACCTTGCTTAGCTTACCCTGAAGGTGGCAAACCTTTCTACTTAGAGACAGGTTACACAGATATAAGCATGAGTGCTGTTTTATACCAAAAGCAGGATAATTTATATCGCCTTATCCAAGAAAACTAGCATAGGATATGCACTAGAATCCAGTTATTACACTTTTGGATTCCAGAATAATATAATCCTCGAGGAACAATTGCTTTCCCCATATAAAATATATAATGAGGACCAGTGTCAAACATTATCATGGGTATATGTTAATGGTTGTTCTTACCATGCCACTATCGATATTGAGCGCAGATTAGTAGCTGGCATTGGAAAAACTTGGCCAATGGATTCCCAAATATTTCTGTAGGTTTCAACATTGGACCAAGATCCAGTCAAGTTGCAGAATTCACTGCTGTTCTAAAAACCATTGAAATGGCTATTGTACAAGGTATTCATGAATTTGTGATCATTGCTCACTCAAATTATGTGCGTGACAGTTTTGTTGAATACCTGCCAGCTTGGAAAAGAAATGACATGCAGAAAACTAACAACAAATCTGTCAAACATGGCAAGTTGTTCTGTGAAATTGATAAGCTAGTGGTGTCAAATGGTTTAACCATACACTGGAAAAAGACCAAGGGTCATTCCAGAATTCAAGGTCATGATAAGGAAGGCAATGATCTTGCAGATTCATTAGCAAAACAAGGAGCCATAACTGGACAGCTGCTTAATATTGACCACTTAATGGGTGCAAATCAGATAAAGGTCATTACCAGAAATCAGGCTAAACAACAGGCTGAGCCTAATCTAGTACAATGGAGTCAGGATTCTTCTAGTGATGATCTGATCACTAGTCAAAGAGAAGACCCCATTATAGGTATTTTCTATAAACATATAGAAGGCCCTGAAAACAACCCCATCTCAAAAGACGATTGTATTGGTAAGGAAGATCTTATAATCTTAATGAAATCCAAATCACAGTTCAAGTTACAGGATGGTTTGTTAATTAGAACCTCCAAAGCAGGTATCCAACAATGGGTGGTACCTACCCAGTTCAGAGGTCTCATGCTTCAACATGCCCATGATGCTCCCACATCTGGCCATCGTGGTGCCAAACTAATGTATGAAATATTGCGTGATTATGCCTTTTGGCCTCATATGCTGAAGGACGTTCAAGCCTACTGTCAAGGTTGTTTAATCTTTCCACAGTTCCAACCCACTGCACCAACGCATAGAGCGCCTCTGCAGAAAATGGGGATGGTAATGCCATGGTCAGATATACAAATTGATTTTATTGGTCCAATAATTAGGTCATCAAAAGGTAACAGATACATGTTGACAGTAACATGCCTATTCACCAAATGGGTAGAATGCATCAGTGCACCTAACAATAGCGCCGAAACATGTGCAGCATTGCTCATCAACCACGTGTTTTCCAGATTTGGTTTACCCCAGAGAATCGAAACCGATTGGGGAACCCACTTTACTAGTGAAGTGATGACCAAGATGTGGAAAATACTAGGGGTTAAAAGGAAAATCCATATTGCATATAGAGCTGCCTCTAGTGGTGGTGTAGAGCGTTACAACCAGTCCATTGTGAAAATACTCAAGAAATTTGTAAGTGAAACAGGTAAGGACTGAGATGTAAAATTACCTCTAGTCCTAATAGCGTTAAGAGCAACATCAAGTAGTGCTACTAAGATGTCACCTTTTGAACTAATAACTGGTAGAAGAATGGCTCTACCTCAGCATTTACTGAATCACACCACAGACCAGAATTTAATAAATGCTGCCACTACGCATCAGTATGTAGAGAACTTAAGGAAGCATCTGCAATATGCTTTTGCATTTGCTCAAAGAAACATAGAGAAGGCCGCAACTGCCGCTAAAACTTATTATGATCTAAAAACTTCCAAAAAGGAAAATGAAATAAATGATAAGGTTTATCTTTATAACTTTGGAAGAGATCAGGTTAAGGAGAAGAAGTTGCTTCCATCATGGAATGGTCCTTTTGTCGTTACTGACAAAATATCTTCAGTTGCCTATAAAATAAGGATCCCCAAAAATCATAGTTCTATAGATAAATGGGTCCACTTTAATCAGTTGCCAGCATGCCATCCTAGGTCCCAATTACAAGTCATAGAAGAGGGACTAAATGATATGCCTGTACCACAGTAGTGAAGTGTAGAAGATCCGATAGAAATAAGTATCTAGCTCAGTGGGTAAAGAATTTAAATTCCTGATGATATGTTTGAATGATGAATTCCAGATACTCGTCTCAGTTGTCTCATCCTAGGAAAAACATGATCCGATCCAGACCTGATGATGATGAGAATGATGCCATCAGAGGAGGAACAGAAGTTGTGAGCCCAGATTGAATGACTACCTTGTGAGCACAGGAGAGGACTACACTTAAATCCAGAGATCTATGAGAAGACAGTCAGATGATAGCAGGAATCCATCAGATGACATCAGGATCCCAAGAGATGACAGCAGGAACCCACCAGATGACAGCAGTGATCCTACCAGAGATGACCAGAAGAACAGGAGGAAGGGGATACCACAGGATTGAAGATTGACAAATGCCACAAGATTTAAGGCATTCTGACAAACTTCAAGAGAAAGTCAACATGCTTCCAAAGGACACAATGACTAAGGGAGTGCCTTGGAATTGCATGAAAATGTGCTAAACTCAAAGGGGGTTACTATAGGGATACACTTCCTGCAACCAACACGCAATGGAGTACCACCATCAAGCCTGGAGGTGAACTGAAACCCTCAGCTTAACAGACAGTTATTTGACCTATACCTGGAATGATACATTGAGATAAAGACTCAATACAAGAGTTCTTGAAATTGTTGCTCTATCAGGATCCGATAACAGGTTGATCACACGTGCTGGATCACTACTGCTGGCTCCACTATATCATTTCCAAACCTGTCTGGTATCACAGCCGGAGATTCCTCTCCCCTGATGCTGCTGGGCAGCCAGGAAATGGAGAGGGGGTGCTGACTGAGGATACCAGACGGTGAGTATACCAAGCCTGCATGTTTGCTTTCAAGGAACTAAAAGCAAGAACCTAAGATCATCCGTTGCAACAACAACTACATTTTTCCTGCACCAACTATCAAAGGATTCAGGCCAAAGGGGGATGTGTTGTGTTGAGTCATAGATACAGGAAAAATATGGTATTTCATATTACAGGAACAATATGTTACATCATGTGTGGGGAGTTGTCTATATCAGAAGAATTATTTTATCAAATTATAAAAGGAATTAATTTGATACAGGAAAAATATGGTATTTCATATTACAGGAACAATATGTTACATCATGTCTGGGGAGTTGTCTATATCAGAAGAATTATTTTATCAAATTATAAAAGAAATTAATTTGATACAGGAAAAATATGGTATTTCATATTACAGGAACAATATGTTACATCATCTGTGGGGAGTTGTCTATATCAGAAGAATTATTTTATCAAATTATAAAAAGAATTAAGTTGATACAGAAAAATATATTTCATATTACAGGAACAACATATTTAAAATCATCTTGGATCTAGCATTTTAAATTAAACAAACTCAAGTGTTTTAAAAGTAGTATTTGGCTAACATTCACCACACCTCCATGACTCATAAGATAACAATGTAAATTATCTTGGAGCATTTGTCCAAAAGAAGGTAACAAGACTTTTGCCAGGAAGAACCCCTGCTGTTTTTAAACATAAAAAAGAAACACAGGTGGAGTCCCATTGTCTAGGATTAACTTTGGTGGATGGAATTAGAAACAAATGGGCCCTCACTCACATGTTAATAAGATGCCTGCTGGTCTAAGTAAATACAATTTTCAAATATAAGAAATTAAAGGTTAGAATGGTGTATATAAGAATTGGCACATAAAATTGTGATAAATAATGTCCCACATATCTAAATGTATAGATAAATTAAATGTGTAAGGAAGTACATGTAAAAATGACCTGTATTGCATTATGTGTGTATAATGATCATATGTTTTTAAATGTACAAATAACTACTTCAAAAATCTGCATTATGTGTATATAAAAGCATGTTTTAAATGCATAAATAAGTCAAATAGGAAGGAAAACACATATGTATGTATGTAAACACATATATATACAGGGAGTGCAGAATTTTTAGGCAAGTTGTATTTTTGAGGATTAATTTTATTATTGAACAACAACCATGTTCTCAATGAACCCAAACAACTCATTAATATCAAAGCTGAATAGTTTTGGAAGTAGTTTTTAGTTTGTTTTTAGTTATAGCTATTTTAGGGGGATATCTGTGTGTGCAGGTGACTATTACTGTGCATAATTATTAGGCAACTTAACAAAAAACAAATATATACCCATTTAAATTATTTATTTTTACCAGTGAAACCAATATAACATCTCAACATTCACAAATATACATTTCTGACATTCAAAAACAAAACAAAACAAAAACAAATCAGTGACCAATATAGCCACCTTTCTTTGAAAGGACACTCAAAAGCCTGCCATCCATGGATTCTGTCAGTGTTTTGATCTGTTCACCATCAACATTGCGTGCAGCAGCAACCACAGCCTCCCAGACACTGTTCAGACTGGTGTACTGTTTTCCCTCCTTGTAAATCTCACATTTGATGATGGACCACAGGTTCTCAATGGGGTTCAGATCAGGTGAACAAGGAGGCCATGTCATTAGATTTTCTTCTTTTATACCCTGTGGAGTACTTGGGCGCATGTGATGGAGCATTGTCCTGCATGAAAATCATGTTTTTCTTGAAGGATGCAGACTTCTTCCTGTACCACTGCTTGAAGAAGGTGTCTTCCAGAAACTGGCAGTAGGACTGGGAGTTGAGCTTGACTCCATCCTCAACCCGAAAAGGCCCCACAAGCTCATCTTTGATGATACCAGCCCAAACCAGTACTCCACCTCCACCTTGCTGGCGTCTGAGTCAGACTGGAGCTCTCTGCCCTTTACCAATCCAGCCACGGGCCCATCCATCTGGCCCATCAAGACTCACTCTCATTTCATCAGTCCATAAAACCTTAGAAAAATCAGTCTTGAGATATTTCTTGGCCCAGTCTTGACGTTTCAGCTTGTGTGTCTTGTTCAGTGGTGGTCGTCTTTCAGCCTTTCTTACCTTGGCCATGTCTCTGAGTATTGCACACCTTGTGCTTTTGGGCACTCCAGTGATGTTGCAGCTCTGAAATATGGCCAAACTGGTGGCAAGTGGCATCTTGGCAGCTGCACGCTTGACTTTTCTCAGTTCATGGGCAGTTATTTTGCGCCTTGGTTTTTCCACACGCTTCTTGCGACCCTGTTGACTATTTTGAATGAAACGCTTGATTGTTCGATGATCACGCTTCAGAAGCTTTGCAATTTTAAGAGTGCTGTATCCCTCTGCAAGATATCTCACTATTTTTGACTGTTCTGAGCCTGTCAAGTCCTTCTTTTGACCCATTTTGCCAAAGGAAAGGAAGTTGCCTAATAATTATGCACACCTGATATAGGGTGTTGATGTCATTAGACCACACCCCTTCTTATTACAGAGATGCACATCACCTAATATGCTTAATTGGTAGTAGGCTTTCGAGCCTATACAGCTTGGAGTAAGACAACATGCATAAAGAGGATGATGTGGTCAAAATACTAATTTGCCTAATAATTCTGCACACAGTGTATATATATTTGTGTAATCAGGATCACGCATGAAACCCAAATTAATCATTGTTTTTAAAATACTGGAGAACTGCCCTCCAGTAATGCATACAAAGATATTGATAAATATATTTGCATGCATGTAAGTAGACATGGATGGATGTGTATATATATATATATATATATATATATATATATATACACATACTGTATATATATATGTATTATATATATATATGAATATATGTAGATATATGTATATGCATGTATGTTTACAGATAAATGAAAGATATGGAGGTTGATGTATGTTTAAATTATCTCCCTATGTTAAAACCCATATGCCCAACTTTAAAGGACAATGCAAATATGATAAGACATGAATACTTATTTAACCCCTTAACGACCGAGGATGTGCAGGGTACGTCCTCAAAAAAAAGGCAGTTAACGCCTGAGGATGTACCCTGCACGTCCTCGGTGTGGAAAGCAGCTGGAAGCGATCCTGCTCGTTTCCAGCTGCTTTCCGGTTATTGCAATGATGCCTTGATATAGAGGCATCCTGCAATAACCTTGTACGGCCATCCGATGCAGAGAGAGCCACTCTGTGGCCCTCTCTGCACCGGACATCGATGGCCAGTATCGTTGGTGGGAGCCTGTGTGGGAGGCGGGTGGCGGCCATCGATAACCCTGGTGATGTGGTGGGGGGCAGGATCGTGCGCAGGGATGGCAGGGATGGTTGGGGGTGCGCACGGACACGCACGCATGCACGGGAGGGTGGGCGCGTGCACGGGGAGGGAGCGGGTGGGAACCGCTACACTACAGAAAAAGTTTTAGTATAATTGTTAAAAAAGGGGGAAAAAGTTGTAAAAAAAAAAAAAGATCGGGCAGGGGGTTTGGGTTCGTCTGGGGGGGAAGCTACACTACAGAAAGCAAAAAAATAAATAAAAAAACCCCAACTTTTTTTGCAAAATGGGTACTGGCAGATAGCTGCCAGTACCCAAGATGGCCCCCAATAGGGCAGATGGGGAGGGTTAGAGAGCTGTTTTGGGGGGGATCAGGGAGGTTGGGGGCTAAGGGTGGATGCTACACCACAGCATATGTAAATATGCTAAAAAAAAAATAATAATAAAAAAAAAACTTTTATTTTAGTACTGGCAGACTTTCTGCCAGTACTTAAGATGGCGGGGACAATTGTGGGGTGGGGGAGGGAAGGGAGCTGTTTGGGAGGGATCAGGGGGTCTGATGTGTCAGGTGGGAGGCTGATCTCTACACTAAAGCTAAAATTAACCCTGCAAGCTCCCTACAAACTACCTAATTAACCCCTTCACTGCTAGCCATAATACACGTGTGATGCACAGCAGCATTTAGCGGCTTCTAATTACCAGAAAGCAACGCCAAAGTCATATATGTCTGCTATTTCTGAACAAAGGGGATCCCAGAGAAGTATTTACAACCATTTGTGCCATAATTGCACAAGCTGTTTGTAAATAATTTCAGTGAGAAACCTAAAACTGTGAAAAATTTTACGTTTTTTTTTTTAAATTTGATCGCATTTGGCGGTAAAATGGTGGCATGAAATATACCAAAATGGGCATAGATCAATACTTTGGGTTGTCTACTACACTAAAGCTAAAATTAACCCTACAAGCTCCCTACAAGCTCCCTAATTAACCCCTGCACTGCTGGGCATAATACACGTGTGGTGCGCAGCGGCATTTAGCGGCCTTCTAATTACCAAAAAGCAATACCAAAGCCATATATGTCTGCTATTTCTGAACAAAGGGGATCCCAGAGAAGCATTTACAACCATTTGTGCCATAATTGCACAAGCTGTAAATTATTTCAGTGAGAAACCTAAAATTGTGAAAAATGTAACTTTTTTTTAATTTGATCGCATTTGGTGGTGAAATGGTGGCATGAAATATACCAAAATGGGCCTAGATCAATACTTGAGGTTGTCTACTACACTACACTAAAGCTAGAATTACCCCAAAAAGCTCCCTACATGTTCCCTAATTAACCCCTTCACTGCTGGGCATAATACACGTATGGTGCACAGTGGCATTTAGCGGCCTTCTAATTACCAAAAAGCAATGCCAAAGCCATATATGTCTGCTATTTCTGAACAAAGTGGATCCCATAGAACAATTTACAACCATTTATGCCATAATTGCACAAGCTGTTTGTAAATAATTTCAGTGAGAAACCGAAAGTTTGTGAAAAAATTTGTGAAAAAGTGAACGATTTTTTTGTATTTGATCGCATTTGGCGGTGAAATGGTGGCATGAAATATACCAAAATTGGCCTAGATCAACACTTTGGGATGTCTACTAAAAAAAATATATACATGTCAATGGATATTCAGAGATTCCTGAAAGATATCAGTGTTCTAATGTAACTAGCGCTAATTTTGAAAAAAAAAAATGGTTTGGAAATAGCAAAGTGCTACTTGTATTTATAGCCCTATAACTTGCAAAGAACATGTAAACATTGGGTAATTCTAAACTCAGGACAAAATTTAGAAACTGTTTAGCATAGTTTTTTTTTGGTGGTTGTAGATGTGTAACAGATTTTGGGGGTCAAAGTTAAAAAAGTGTGTTTTTTCCATTTTTTCCTCATATTTTATAAATTTTTTATAGTAAATTATAAGATATGATGAAAATAATGGTATCTTTAGAAAGTCCATTTAATGGCTAGAAAAACTGTATATAATATGTGTGGGTACAGTAAATGAGTAAGAGGAAAATTACAGCTAAACACAAACACAGCAGAAATGTAAAAATAAAAAAAATAGCCTTGGTCCCAAACGGACAGAAAAAGGAAAAGTGCTGTGATCATTAAGGGGTTAAATATATTTGGTCAATTTATGAAGTCTAGCTCACAGATTAGATAAATGAATATATTTATGTGTGTATATATATATATATATATATATATATATCCTCCAAAAAGAGATAAGCACAGTCTTACATTACCACAACTGCCAGGGTGCATTTCACATATAATGTGTATGTTCCTCGTTTGCAAGAAGGCACTCACTAGTCTTTACTGAAAAACTATTTTTTAATTCAAGTTAAAAAGCAAATACATCCATAACGTTTTGATGTCGTTATGACATCTTTGTCAAATGTTCCGCCAATATCAACAATTTTGGACAATCATGTTCCCAAGGTAGAAAATCGCTAACATTATACTAGTATTACCAACCTTATATACAAACTTATCTATGGTTTCCCGCTCCACAAATGCTCAATCTCCCCTCTGACGTCATCTCGCTCAAACATGGGCATGAGCGTGATGTGTCATTCGGTTCCGATTGGCTGTGTGTCTCCATGGCAACCGCGTGTACACAAATTACGGTGTATCACCCTTATCCTACTGATGTCATCACGCAACAGCGTGATTTCAACTTCTCCATACAGGCTGATCAGCAGGCGGCTGCCATGGAAACCCACAACAAAAATACAACACCCACATGTTATATTGATCCTAATATAAGGCGTATGTGTTAAAGTGGGAATCGATCGAAATGACAGCTTCAAAGATAAAAGCATAGTCCATATGAAGCACAACAGTGCTCTTTAATAGAAAATCCATCTAGTGGTTTTATTACGATCGATACCATCTCCACACATAACAGCCCAAAAATAAGAGGACAATATTTATAGTGAAAAAATAAAAACAATATGCCTGTTTAGCAAATATATCCTATGCTAACAACTTGCAATCCCTATATGACATTAATACCATCTTATTTCCTTGTTTTTTCATAATCCCTAATATATACACTTGACTCTGTTACTATACATACTCGTTATACATAAATCACCACTTCCTTCATGCCTATTTGGAATAGATAGAAACCACTGTGTACCCACTAGAATGAAGATTCATGTAGGATTCTGGAATATATTCTCACATATTGGAGTGGTAAATTAGAGTATATGTCTATGGTCAGTCTATGGGTTATTTTGTGTAGAATGGTCCAAAGTCCAGATTAGTATTCAATCCCTTTGGTATAACCGTATCCAGCATATGAATCCATTTTGTCTCCCTCTGGAGCAATCGATTTGCTCTGTTGCCACCCCTGGGTAATGGTGGAATGTGACCATCGTCTTCATGCTTGAAACACTATGTCTGTGTTGTGCAAAATGGCGTGCTACAGGCTGATCTGAATCACCCTATTTTAAGGCTTCATGGATGGCACATCAATGGTTTGCCATCCTATCCCTGAAGCTCGTGACGGTTTTCCCGATATATACCAGGGAACATGGGCAAATCAACGTTTATTTGTGTTTGGATGTTGACAGGTCTTCCCTCTTATCATGCCATTGCATGTCGTGCATCCACCACAGGTAAAACAGCCTTTACTTGAGGGCTTAAACCATGTATCTTTCTGGTAACAGCTGATCGGATCAGTCTTCACTAACAGATCACGTAAATTGTCAGCCCGTCTATGCACCATACGTGGTGGCCTAGTACCATAGAAAGGGAGCGTCATATCAGTTTCCAGAATAGACCAGTGTTGGCGTACAGATCTGGCTAGTTTCATACTCATAGGAGTATAGGTACTGATAAAGTTCTGCTGAGTTGTGGTAATGTTTTTTGGTTTATTCACATGTGTGGTCGTGCCATCCAATAACTCCACTGTTATGTCATGGACCATTCTACCATCATAACCCCTTTTAATCAACTTTGCTTCCATCTCATCCAGTTGTTTTAGCATAGTGGGTACATCGCTATTGTTACAGATGACCCTAGTGAGTTGTGATTTTATTAGCCCTGTTTTTTGTATAACGAGTATGTATAGTAACAGAGTCAAGTGTATATATTAGGGATTATGAAAAAACAAGGAAATAAGATGGTTTTAATGTCATATAGGGATTGCAAGATGTTAGCATAGGATATATTTGCTAAACAGGCATATTGTTTTTATTTTTTCACTATAAATATTGTCCTCTTATTTTTGGGCTGTTATGTGTGGAGATGGTATCGATCGTAATAAAACCACTAGATTGATTTTCTATTAAAGAGCACTGTTGTGCTTCATATGGACTATGCTTTTATCTTTGAAGCTGTCATTTCGATCGATTCCCACTTTAACACATACGCCTTATATTAGGATCAATATAACATGTGGGTGTTGTATTTTTGTTGTGGGTTTCCATGGCAGCCGCCTGCTGATCAGCCTGTATGGAGAAGTGGAAATCACGCTGTTGCGTGATGACATCAGTAGGATAAGGGTGATACACCGTAATTTGTGTACACGCGGTTGCCATGGAGACACACAGCCAATCGGAACCGAATGACACATCACGCTCACGCCCATGTTTGAGCAAGATGACGTCAGAGGGGAGATTGAGGAATTGCGGAGCGGGAAACCATAGATAAGTTTGTATATAAGGTTGGTAATACTAGTATGATGTTAGCGATTTTCTACCTTGGGAACATGATTGTCCAAAATTGTTGATATTGGCGGAACATTTGGCAAAGATGTCATAACGACATTGAAACGTTATGGATGTATTTGCTTTTTAACTTGAATTAAAAAATTGTTTTTCAGTAAAGACCAGTGAGTGCCTTCTTGCAAACGAGGAACATACACATTATATGTGAAGTGCACCCTGGCAGTTGTGGTAATGTAAGACTGTGCTTATCTCTTTTTGGAGGATATTTGTATTTGGTTTATGAGATGATGCACTCCACTTTTTTGAATAAGATGGTTATGATGTGATTGAAAGTGTTATCGGAGGGAAGAAATCACTAACACTGTTTGGCTCATATAACCTGTGCATATTTGCAATCCTGACAGACACTGACTTCAACATGGCAACAAGTATACCGGATATGGAGAACCTATATATGGATGAGGACTTTAATACGGAAGCACTGGGATTTACAGATTAAGATGCTGAAAGAATTAGAGCTGTGGATGACCTGAGTGAGTTAAGGGGAGATACCCCTATAAATATCTACCATAAATTGTTAAATTTAAGAAAGAACGAGATTGACTACCACTTACATGCGGTGTACCTCTCTGGGTATCACCGTAAGAAATATATACCAAGGGGCTTCAGAATAAAAAATTTACCCACATTAGGCCGCCAGAATATGGAGTTCTGCAGAAAATGGTGTGCAATATTAAACAAAAGCTCCTATGACCTATTACTTTTAGTCATAGAAGAGGTCAGCAGATTGGAATCCAAAATTAAAATGGAGATTGAAGTCACCAAAGTGCAGAACTATCAGATTATGGTGGATGATAACTCACAAGATTGGGTTACTAAATTAGACAATATGGTAACTAAATACAGGAATGAGTTAATAATGTTTAAGAATAAGAAACTTAGTACAGTGGAAAATGATTATAGAGATAGACATGTTTACCGTTGGTTATATGGCAAGGATGAACTGCCCAGACACAAACGTAGAAACACACGTGGTAGGAACACATTAAGTATTGTTGATAGCAGTGGGGGGGATTCATCTGGTAACGAAAGCTCAGGGGCCAATGCAAAAGGGGCCTCACAACAGCAGTCTTTTTCTGGGGTGGCCACGAGATCCACGGCAAAGCCGCCGTTACCGGTTCAGAGGGATACAAAAGAAACAGAAGACCACATAGTAGGCAAGGGAGACACACGCAAAAAAGTAATAAAGAAAAAGTAAATATTATTTTTAACCTTAGCTCAAGGGAATTGAGTAAAAGCGAAATCTCTGTCCTTAATCGAGGTCTCTCTTTTATACCTACCCCGAAGTGTGATACTTTCAACACTATGGTAGATAGTCACAAGTTTCAGAGACAACTAAAATTAAAAGAATTTTTTAAGAATGAGACTATGGGACCTTTGCCCACATTCAGGAAACCATCATCATTTGAACCCCTTGGTACACATCACTCTATTAGGGGGTTCACAAGAATGATATGTCATGACATCAACAACTCTAAGTCAGATACTGTGTATCCTAACCTAAATGCCGAGGGGAGATTAGCCATTAAGTCTTTGAGAGATGATGATTCAATCATTATCCGCCCTGCGGACAAAGGTGGCTCTATAGTCATACAGGATTATACCAATTACAGAGCAGAAGCTCTACGTCAACTTTCAGACACAGGGGTATACTTGAATCTTAAGGGTAATCCTACAGGCACATACAAAAGAGTTATAGACCAGCAGATACGTATAGGTCTAGAGTCAGGGATACTATCTGAACATGAAACTGATTTCTTAATCACTGACCATCCAAAAATTCCAGTATTATACTTGTTGCCAAAAGTGCACAAGACTCTTGAAAATCCCCCTGGCAGACCAATTGTGTCTGCCAGGGATTCTTTGCTATCCAGTCTATCTATGTTTATTGACTTCCATCTACAACCGGTGGTTAAAGGCATTCCTGCATACCTACAGGATTCAGCAAGTTTGATACAAACTCTTAGAAGTTACACTGATCTAAGTGCAGATGATTTGTTGGTCACCATGGATGTTGACAGCCTATACACTTCCATCCCTCATGAGGGGGGAGTGGGGGCTGTCAGGTCCATGTTGACTGACAATCCTCTATATGAAGGGCCACCTGTGGAATTTTTGTGTGAACTAGTCATGTTATGTTTGGACAAGAATTATTTCAGGTTCGAACGTGACTACTATCTACAAATCTCTGGGACAGCAATGGGTTCAAACATGGCACCCTCATATGCTAATTTATACATGGCATGGTATGAACAGCAAGTCATGAAACCCCATGCCCATCCCCACATCAGGTACTACGTACGTTACATTGATGACGTATTCCTGGTGTGGAGAGGCAATGTGATTGAATTGGAGCAATGGGTGTCAGGTTTGAATTCCATGGACTGTCCCATCAGATTTAAACTCGAGTACAGTGACACTGAGGTGCATTTTTTGGACCTTAATATTATTAAGGTACAGGATGAGGGACAGTGTGTCTTTGGTACATCACTGTATACCAAGGAAACTGACCGTAATTCTCTGTTGGAAGCGAACAGCTTTCACCCAAGACACCAAAAAACAGGGCTAATAAAATCACAACTCACTAGGGTCATCCGTAACAATAGTGATGTACCCACTATGCTAAGACAACTGGATGAGATGGAAGCAAAGTTGATTAAAAAGGGTTATGATGGTAGAATGGTCCATGACATAAGAGTGGAGTTATTGGATGGCACGACCACACATGTGAATAAACCAAAAAACATTACCACAACTCAGCAGAACTTTATCAGTACCTATACTCCTATGAGTATGAAACTAGCCAGATCTGTACGCCAACACTGGTCTATTCTGGAAACTGATATGACGCTCCCTTTCTATGGTACTAGACCACCACGTATGGTGCATAGGCGGGCTGACAATTTACGTGATCTGTTAGTGAAGACTGATCCGATCAGCTGTTACCAGAAAGATACATGGTTGAAGCCCTCAAGTAAAGGCTGTTTTACCTGTGGTGGATGCACGACATGCAATTAGGGATTATGAAAAAACAAGGAAATAAGATGGTATTAATGTCATATAGGGATTACAAGTTGTTAGCATATGATACATTTGCTAAACAGGCATATTGTTTTTATTTTTTCACTATAAATATTGTCCTCTTATTTTTGGGCTGTTATGTGTGGAGATGGTATCGATCGTAATAAAACCACTAGATGGATTTTCTATTAAAGAGCACTGTTGTGCTTCATATGGACTATGCTTTTATCTTTGAAGCTGTCATTTCGATCGATTCCCACTTTAACACATACGCCTTATATTAGGATCAATATAACATGTGGGTATTGTATTTTTGTTGTGGGTTTCCATGGCAGCCGCCTGCTGATCAGCCTGTATGGAGAAGTGGAAATCACGCTGTTGCGTGATGACATCAGTAGGATAAGGGTGATACACCGTAATTTGTGTACACGCGGTTGCCATGGAGACACACAGCCAATCGGAACCGAATGACAAATCACGCTCACGCCCATGTTTGAGCGAGATGACGTCAGAGGGGAGATTGAGGAATTGCGGAGCGGGAAACCATAGATAAGTTTGTATATAAGGTTGGTAATACTATATATATATATATATATATATATAGATAATAGATAGACAGATAGATAAAAAAAATAATCTAAGAATAATAAAACATAAGAAAATTATTTAAGTTAATTTTTATGGCACAACTCATCATTGCCATCTTGTGGCCAGTTAGTAAAAGTACAACCAGCTATACTTAACATTGGGTGAATTATTCCCAAAAGTTAATAAGTATTCATCCAATCACAGCATTGCAGATCCCCACACATCTGTGAATGGCTTTTAGATATTAGGGCAGAGTTATAGTTCACAATAAATTGGGTTACTGGACATTCACAAAGGACTCTGGGTTGGAGAAAAGTGAGTGGATACTCTGTCCAATTTTTTTCCCAGAAAAATAACTTTTAAATCCTGGTGGTACCCATCTCATATTTTTGATATCCTTGGAAATCATTGCCCAGTTTTCCTGTGGACTAAGAGATTTTGTGGGACCGGATGCAGAGGAAACACACAGTTTGACTAGTGATAACCCAGGGCTTGGAGGAGCAAGTTGCAGTTATTGCATTTAAGGTCCTTATTAAGATTTGTATTAGATAATAATAGGCCCCATTTCTATATGTACTTACCCCTATAGTCTGGTGTATATTGTCTAAGAATCTAATTCACCTAACAATACAAGAAATCTTGTTATAGACAGTGTTCATTTAATTCAGCTTATGGTAAGGAAATCTCTGGGTATTATAATGAAATATATTTAATTTTAGTGATATTGTATTCTCTAAGGCTGAGACTTGTTGAGGCATCATAAAAGTTATTTTTTATTATTGTTTACTGGTTATAGCCATACTTTCTGAATCTGATTAATTGCTATAAATTGCTTAGTATCCGGATATAATTTTAATGGTAATATTTGGCTAAGATTGTATTAAATAACCATTGTTAGTAACACATATTGCATAATTGGTTCATGCTGATTTATTTTACCTTGTTATAGACTTCACTGTTAGAGTTGTACCCATAGGATCAAAACAAAGTGTAGTAGCATATTTTATTTCATAGTGTATCAGAGAGTTTGTTTTGTGTATAATTAAATGGTATATCGCTTGCTAGTATCTTTTTTAAGGTTTAATAAATCTCTAAATATTTTTCCAAACTGAATCCTCTTTACTCCACAAATAGAATTTGCCATGTTTAGAACTACTGAAAAATAATACAAATATATGGGAGATTACCGATGAGATATATATATATATATATATATATATATATATATATAAGTTCAGAACATGTAAGAGAAGATAGGGTACCACAGTAGAGCTATACAGGGAGTGCAGAATTATTATGCAAGTTGTATTTTTGAGGATTAATTTTATTATTGAACAACAACCATGTTCTCAATGAACCCAAAAAATTCATTAATATCAAAGCTGAATAGTTTTGGAAGTAGTTTTTAGTTTGTTTTTAGTTAGAGCTATTTTAGGGGGATATCTGTGTGTGCAGGTGACTATTACTGTGCATAATTATTAGGCATCTTAACAAAAAACAAATATATACCCATTTCAATTATTTATTTTAACCAGTGAAACCAATATAACATCTCAACATTCACAAATATACATTTCTGACATTCAAAAACAAAACAAAACAAATCAGTGACCAATATAGCCACCTTTCTTTGCAAGGACACTCAAAAGCCTGCCATCCATGGATTCTGTCAGTGTTTTGATCTGTTCACCATCAACATTGCGTGCAGCAGCAACCACAGCCTCCCAGACACTGTTCAGAGAGGTGTACTGTTTTCCCTCCTTGTAAATCTCTCATTTGATGATGGACCAAAGGTTCTCAATGGGGTTCAGATCAGGTGAACAAGGAGGCCATGTCATTAGATTTTCTTCTTTTATATCCTTTCTTGCCAGCCACGCTGTGGAGTACTTGGACGCGTGTGATGGAGCATTGTCCTGCATGAAAATCATGTTTTTCTTGAAGGATGCAGACTTCTTCCTGTACCACTGCTTGAAGAAGGTGTCTTCCAGAAACTGGCAGTAGGACTGGGAGTTGAGCTTGACTCCATCCTTAACCCGAAAAGGCCCCACAAGCTCATCTTTCATGATACCAGCCCAAACCAGTACTCCACCTCCACCTTGCTGGCGTTTGAGTCGGACTGGAGCTCTCTGCCCTTTACCAATCCAGCCACGGGCCCATCCATCTGGCCCATCAAGACTCACTCTCATTTCATCAGTCCATAAAACCTTAGAAAAATCAGTCTTGAGATATTTCTTGGCCCAGTCTTGACGTTTCAGCTTGTGTGTCTTGTTCAGTGGTGGTCGTCTTTCAGCCTTTCTTACCTTGGCCATGTCTCTGAGTATTGCACACCTTGTGCTTTTGGGCACTCCAGTGATGTTGCAGCTCTGAAATATGGCCAAACTGGTGGCAAGTGGCATCTTGGCAGCTGCACGCTTGACTTTTCTCAGTTCATGGGCAGTTATTTTGCGCCTTAGTTTTTCCACACGCCTCTTGCGACCCTGTTGACTATTTTGAATGAAACGCTTGATTGTTCGATGATCACGCTTCAGAAGCTTTGCAATTTTAAGAGTGCTGCATCCCTCTGCAAGATATCTCACTATTTTTTACTTTTCTGAGCCTGTCAAGTCCTTCTTTTGACCCATTTTGCAAAAGGAAAGGAAGTTGCCTAATAATCATGCACACCTGATATAGGGTGTTGATGTCATTAGACCACACCCCTTCTCATTACAGAGATGCACATCATCTAATATGCTTAATTGGTAATAGGCTTTCGAGCCTATACAGCTTGGAGTAAGACAACATGCATAAAGAGGATGATGTGGTCAAAATACTCATTTGCCTAATAATTCTGCACTCCCTGTATGAGATACTGTGTAAAGAAGGGGGATTTCAGCACAGATGCACACAAGTTCAGATAGCACAACAAATGTATTTACAAAGTAACAGATATACTGAAAAGACGTTAGCAGCTTGCTTGGGTACTAGGAAATATATTACTACCACTGAAGTGGGATATTATAGACAAGATACCAAACATAATATATTGCATAAACTGCAAAAGCAGTAACAATGTAACAACATTCTATCGATATATGCAAAGCAGGGAATAGTGGCTATTAACCAAACAGATTGACTTATGATCATATATACGACCTGTTTTAAAGTCCTCTTTATGGTTCTAGGATAGAAAAAGACCACTGATTCATAGGAAGTCCGTTTCGCCTGGGCCCAGGCTCCAAGTGAAGGAGAGAGTGTTTAAAGGAGAATCTTCAAAAAACTCTTTGCTTGCTTGTAATCAAGACCTTTATAACGAGACTCATATGCTAGGGCTCCGAGGTAAAGACGTCCTCTCTAGCTAGCATAGATATACGATACTTTGTTGCAAACCAACTTTCGTTGTTACTTGTGACCCACGACAAGCGCAGCTTTCCAGGAAACTGCGGTGAGTAGGGGTCCGGGTATCTGTGTTAATACTTTACTCCGGATCTCTGCAGTGCATAGTGGTCCGGGTGTCTGTATTCATGCTCTCCTCCGGATCCTATTCACAGCCGTTAGTGAAAACTTCAGTCTCTGGTTCGGATATAGATAGTGAGGATATGTGCAGAGTCGGGACAGGTACTTCCGACGTCAAGCTGCTTTCTACTTCCACTTTACAGAGTCATGTCACCTTTGCTCATAGGGATCTCAACTGCATCAGATAGCGGATAGTAGCCTCCATAGAAATCTTCCGAACTTGGGTAGACTGTAGGTAGGTGTCTGTCGACCCGCGTTTCGCCCCACAATGCTGAGCGAAAACTAGGGCCTCATCAGGACTACCTGACATCTGCGTTTCCTAGCTTTTATTGGATTCTTTACAAAGGGGTGTGTTTAGTCTCAGTAAAAAACATTCTGGTTTGGTTTTTAACAAACAGACCTCTAGAAAGGCAATCAATTATTAGGAGAAGGAGAATACAATCTGATACATTTGTATCTAAACCTGCTGCGAATATACAAAACTCATGTGCTCCGTTATATGGATATCGCCATTTTTTATAACACTAGGTTAAGCAGAGAAATAAGAACATAGGTAGAGCGATCATTTGTAATGGAAAATAGTGGTTATTATCTAAGAGATAGAATTTATTGATTCAAAAGATTTTTTTCAAACAGGTAACCAATTTTTTCCTTTTTTAATTTAATTTTCATTGGCTACTACAATTAGCCCAGAAACGAAGCATACACTATTCTTTCATTTAGGCCATTGGGGGTCATTGTTTTCAATGTATATGTCCACCTGGCTTCTTTTCTAAGTAGGCATTTATCTTTGTCTCCACCTCTTCCATTTGTTATCCCTATATTGATTGCTATAAATTTTAGGGATACAGTGCTACTTTCATGTACCTCTTTAAAATGACGGGCTACACTCGTATCCCTTTCATAGAGGATGTCATCCCTGTGCTCCTGCACTCTGTCCTTGAACATTCGTTATGTTTTTCCAACATAGAACAGAGGGCAGGAGCACTGTAAGAGATAGATCACCCCTACTGTATTGCAATTTGCAAAGCATCTTATGTCAAATCTTTTGCCTGTATTAGTACAAACAGTTTTACTTTTTAGAATATATGGACAGTAGACACAATGTCCACAGGGATAGGTGCCTTTAATCTGTTGGCGTTTATTTAGCCAGTTGGTCACTACCTGTGATCTAACAAATCTACTTTTGACCAATTTATCTTTGAGATTTGGAGATTTTTTAGCTGTTATTAGTGGGTAATGTCCTACCTTATCTGCAATTTTTTCATCAAGGGTTAGGATATGCCATTTCTTTGCTAGTATGTACCTAATACTTTGCCACTGGCAGTTATAGGTTGTAATAAACCTTAGGTTGCTTTCAACTTTTTTCTCTTTCTTTGAATACAGGAGGTCATCCCTATTCATTTTCCTTACTTTATTGAGGGTATATTGAATCAATGTTCGTGAATATCCCCTTTCTATGAACCTTTGACACATCTGATCAGCATGGTAGGCAAATTTTGTCCTAGAAGAACAATTTCTTGTAAGTCTTAGTAGTTGACTAAAAGGTATACCTTTTTTCAGGGGTTCTGGGTGGCTACTGGATGCTTCCTGGATACTATTTGTTGCTGTACTGTTACAGTAATTCTCAGTAGAGATTTTATTACCTTCTTTTTTAATCAATATATCTAGGAATGGCAGTTTTTTAGTGCTTTGAGCATACGTGAAGATGTTGTGATTATTTTTGTTTAGATTAGAGACAAATTCATGAAGACAGGTCAGGGGGTCATCCAATAGCATGAGTATGTCATCCACATACCTAATCCACAGGGAAACATGGGAGTCAAACACCTCACCATATTCTTCAAATATGTCCAACTCCCATGCTCCCAGGAGGAGACATGCATATGTCGGAGCACAGACTGCTCCCATGGCTGTCCCCCTGACCTGTCTATAGATAGAGTTGTCAAACTGGAAGACATTATTATTCAAAATAAAGTGTAAAAGATCGACAATAAAAGCTGCATGTCTATCACTCTCTGGTCCTCTTGTTTTGAGAAATTGTTTAGATGCCTCTATCCCTATTGTGTGTGGTATAGAGGAATAGAGACTTTCGATGTCTAGAGACACCAGTATTGTTTCTGCTTTTACTGATATATCGTCTAGCTTTCTTAGGAGGTCTGGTGTGTCTTTCACATAGGAGGGGAGAGAGAGGAGGAAAGGTCTGAGAAAGACTTCTACATATTCACCAATATGCTCACTAATGCTACCAATCCCTGAGACAATTGGTCTCCCAGGGGGACTGGCTGGATTCTTGTGTATTTTTGGGATTACATAGAAAGTGGGAATAACTGGATGAGTTGGACTGAGGAATTGGAATTCTTTTACAGATATAAGACCTTCCATCTTAGCATCTTGTAAGATTCTATTAAGTTTAGATTTCATTAGTATCATGGGATTTCTTGAAATTTTCTCATATTGTAAACTATCATTAAGTTGTCTCTTTACCTCGTTGAGATAGTAGGACTCATCTAAAAGGACCAAATTTCCGCCCTTATCGGCTGGCTTGAAAATTACCCCTTTTGCTGTACTTAGTTCTTTTAATGCTTGTCTCTCTTTGAAACTTAAGTTATCAGACTTTATCCAGTCTTCGGGCAATTTTTCAATTTCTCTTTCAACCGCTTTAACAAACATTGAAACTATAGGGACCTTTGCTAGTGATGGCATATATGTTAATTTTGGTTGCAGATTTGTTTTTAAATTGCTGCCACCTTTTCTAAATATTTCCCTATCTTCGTTTTCATCAAGGAGGGACTCTAAAACCTTTATAGTTTCCTCATCTTTTATTTGTTCAGATTTATGCTGATGCATAGTATAATGTAAAACTATTTTTCTAGCAAAGAGGTGAAGATCCTTTACTAGTTCAAATTTGTTTAATTTATTTGATGGGCAAAATGTTAGTCCCTTTTTTAGAACCTCTATATGAGTCAGATTTAGTTTAAATGTGGAGAGATTTATGATTTGTAGATTACTTTCAATATCGGTTTTTAGTATCCCTGATACGGTCTTCTTCGTGGTCTCCCCCTGTTTCTCATCCCTTGTCTTTGATTCTCCCCTCTCCCTCTCTGATTTCGTTGGGGGTATCTTCTCTCTTGTTGGTTCATACCTCCTATACCACCTCCTCTTTCTCCCCCCCTCCTCCTATATTTGTGTTTTGTGACTCAGAGCCTCCATCGTTTTTTGACTGTCTTTCTGTATCTGTTTCTAGGTCAGACTCATCGATGCCTGAGTCATAGGAACCCTTGTCGAATTTATAGACATAGACTTTTTTATTTTGATAGTCTTCCTGATCTCTGTGTAATTTTCTGCATTTTCTTACTTTTATTTCTGCTTGTAACCTTGATATGTGTGTTTTAGTTTCTTCATTTAGTTTTGCAAAGTTAGGATCATTTTCAAATTTATTTACAACCTGTAATGCTTGTTCTACATCATCTTTAATTTTAATTAACCTTTTATGGTTTCTTTTGATCAACATATCTATCATGTCAAGTTTACAGGTAGATAATTTACCGTTCCATTCTTCCAAGAATTCTAGACCACCCTCTTCTTCTCTGGCATTAAAGCCAGGATCTAAGAACAATCTTAGCCCTCTAGGGACAATTTTTTTTCTCCACATAGTTGACAAGGCTTGAATTGTCTGCTCTAAGCTTTACTTGCTTAACTATACAACTTTTATATTTTTTGAAAGCATTAAAAACGTTAGTTTCTAAGTCACTGCTTTCTAGTATTAGTTAGTGATTCTTTTAACTCTGCCTCCCATTGTTCATCGGATAGTGTAAAGGCCATATCTATAAGCCTCAAGATAGATCCCAGCCAAACACCAAATGAAATTCTACAAACACACTAATTGAATTGTGTGTTTACAAACTTATTTATCCATCAATCCAAAAGGAAATGGAGCACTATGGGAATCCTCCTTTTTGCTCCTAATATGTATAAATTACAGAAAAAATACACGGATGCACACAAGTTCAGATAGCTAAACAAATTTATTTACAAAGTAACAGGTATACTGAAAAGACATTAGCAGCTTGTTTGGATACTAGGAAATATATTACTACCACTGCAGAGGGATATTATAGACAAGATACCAAACGTAATATATTGCATAAACTGCAAAAGCAGTAACAATGTAACAACATTCTATCGATATATGCAAAGCAGGGAATAGTGGCTATTAACCAAACAGATTGACTTATGATAATATATACGACCTTTTTTAAAGTCCTATTTATGGTTCTAGGATAGAAAAAGACCACTGATTCATAGGAAGTCCTTGCAGGTCATATGACATTATTAATTTTCATATCACTATTGAAATACAGTCACTCATCTCAGAATGCTGTAAGAGCTACAGTATATATATATATATATATATATATATATATATATATATATATATATATATATATATATATATATATATATATATATATATATATATATGTGTTAATATGTGTATATACACATATTAAAAGATAAATATATATGTATATACAGTTGTGCTCATAAGTTTACATACCCTGGCAGAATTTATGATTTCTTGGTAATTTTCCTGGTGATTTTGGCCTGATGACATGCACACAAGTTGACACAAAGGGGTTTGAATGGCTATTAAAGGTAACCATCCTCATATGTGATCTGTTTTCTTGTAATTAGTGTGTGTGTATTAAAGGTCAATGAGTTTCTGGACTCCTGAAAGACCCTTGCATCTTTCATCCAGTGCTGCACTGACGATTCTGGATTCTGAGTCGTGGGCTAAGTAAAAGAATTGTCAAATGATCTGCTGGAAAAGGTAGTTGAACTGTATAAAACAGGAAAGGGATATCAAAAGATATCCAAGGAATTGAGAAGAGTCAGGAGTCCAGAAACTCATTGACCTTTTATACACACACACTAATTACAAGCAAACAGATCACAGGTGAGGATGGTTACTTTTAATAGCCATTCAAACAAACCCCTTTCTGTCAACTTGTGTGCATGTTATCAAGCCAAAATCACTAGGGTATGTACACTTTTGATCAGGGTCATTTGGGTAGTTTCTGTTGTCATTATGATTTAAAAGAGTAGACACAATTGATTGATACTAAATGACTTCAGCCAAAAAACACTAACCATGAGTGAAAGAAAAGTTTTTGTGTTATCATTCATATTCTCTGAAAAATGGCCAAGAAAAATGATAAATTCTGCCAGGGTATGTAAACTTATGAACGCAACTGTAAGCATATACATATATATTTACAGGGAACACACAGTTCCCATTGAACGCAATGTAAAGGCACTTTTCAGTGCCATTTTTTTTTATAACTCCCCACACCCACCAACTTTAGCCCCATATAACTGAATTTTGCTGTTATTTTATCCAAAAATAAAGATGATCCTATATTAATTTTTTAAATAAAATACATTACACTTAAGAGTGGGGGCATTTGGGGGACATTTATAACATTAACCTGATCTCTAGTGCACTAATTGTTATTTATCACACACCCACTCCACTTGTAATCTAGCCCTTTAGCGATAGAATATTAAAGCAAGTAGCCATGATCTCAAGATGTAAAAAAAGTCTTAATTAGAAATAAAAATGTTATTATCACACAGTTTATTTTCTTCCACATATTGTTCTAGAAATTGGTGTGTTTATGGTGCTCTTTTATTAGTGTGAAAATGACACAATCGCCTAAACTAAATAAACTCTATTAAGGTAGAAAATATATTTTCTAATCATTTCTGACCACCAAAGAAAATAATTAATATGCAGTAAAGCCAACCTAATAAAAACATACAATGGATCTCAAAAAAATAAAATATCTAAATATTTTGTAGCCAAGAAATGAATGGTTTGGTTAAAGTATAGTCATTTATTAATATTGAAGGATAACTAAGTGCTGAGGGTACAGCTTTATTGATATACTGATTTATATTTATTGTATCCTGAAATGAAGAAAAAAATATGAATTTGCCTCTTAATAACTTTGTGTATTTTGCAAGATTACTAAGTAGCAATGCAGTCAAAATAGTTTCATTAGTTGCTCAGAGATTACTACAGGAAGATATTAATATTCAATATCTAAACCACTCATAGGGACTGATTTACTATGCTCCCAATGGGGCCAACTTGCCCTGTTTCTGCACGAGCCTTCAGGCTCGCCGGAAACAGCAGATAAGAAGCAGCGGTCTTAAGAACACTGCTCCTTTACTGGATCCACCTCCTCTCAGTGGCGTACAGCAATCAACCCGAAAGAATACGATTGGGTTGATTGACGCTCTCTGCTAGCACCGATTGGCTGCAAATCTGCAGGGGGCGGCATTACACAAGCAGTTTACTAGAACTGCTTGTGCAATGCTGAATGCCGACAGAGTATGCTGTCCACATTCAGCGATGTCTGGCGGACATGATACGCTGCATCGTATCATGTCCGCCAGACATTGTTAAATATGGCCCCTAAATATCTAAATCTAAACCTTTTTTAAAACAAATGAGAACTTTTTATGAAGATTCTTGCAGGTCATATGACATTATTAATTTTCATATCACTATTGAAATACAGTCACTCATCTCAGAATGCTGTAAGAGCTACAGTACTCTATATTATTCAGTTATAGATAACTAATTGTGAAGGAATTAGCACACTAAATAATAATGTTTGTAGGTTAAACATAATAAAGTGATGAAAATGTTTTATGATTGTATTGGAATATCATATTGAATTTATTAAATCTGTCAGATTAAGGTTAATGCAAGAACACCCCTAGATAATATGGTCTGTTGCACTCACGCGTTAATTGGAGCAGTTTTAACACATATTGATCTCAAGTCATTTCTGTTTAATTTTTTTAGCATTTAGCTATTTTTTTAGAATAAATTCAAGTTAGCACTTAAAAATAAAATATGTTATTTTATCTAAGCTTACACATACATATCCATATTTGTACTGACTGTGAATCATGTAACATTTTAATATTAATATAACGCCCCTGCATAAGCATTTTGTTCTCACATACACTATGGACAAATTGAATGTTATTGCATCTCCAATTATTTGTCAAATTTTTCCCCTTATCTTGTCTCCATTATATTCTATGGATAATGATCTGCTTTAGGTAAGTCCCTTTCTTCTACTAAATGTATTGCATTTACATTGACACCTATTAAATAACATTGAGCAATTTGTGTAGTGTATTACCCAACAAAATGTCATAAGCCTTGATATAATCAGTCCTACTTAGTGACTGATTTGACATAAAACTAATTATGTAGCCTTCTAGGGATAGTTTTACTCACAGAAGCACCTGCTTGGTTTTTAAACTGATGTTTCTTTGCACACAAGTACATTTAGTTTTAATCTGTATTGCATAAATCAAGTAGCAAGTTAAAGGGACATTGTATAAATGTCTCTACTTTACATTCAGCTAGATTACGAGTTTTGCGTTATGAGTGAAAAAGCATCGTTATGCTTCATAACGCTGCTTTTTTTCCCTAACACCGCTATTACAAGTCTTGCAGGTATAGGTGTACCGCACACCGTTTTGGCTGTCATGCAACATCAGTACCACACTTTTAAAAAAGTTATTTTTCAATGGTGAGCGGTACACCCTATACGATCCGTACCGCCATCTAAAGTAAGTATTTATGAGTTTTATGTTACAAAGTACACTAACACCCATAAACTACCTATTAACGCCTAAACCGAGGCCCTCCCACATAGCAAACACTATAATAAAATTATTAACCCCTAATCTGCCGCTCCGGACATCGCCACCACTAATAAATGTATTAACCCCTAAACCGCTGCCCTCCCGCATCGCAAACACTATTTAAATATTATTAACCCCTAATCTGCCATCCACCCACACCGCCGCTATAATAAACCTATTAACCCCTAAACCGCAAGCCCCCCACAACGAAATATACTAAATTAAACTATTAACCCCTAAACCTCTGGCCTCCCACATCACTACATAAATATATTAACCCCTAAACCTAACCCTAACGTAACCCTAAGCCTAAACCTAACCCTAACCCTAACTTAAATATAATTAAAATAAATCTAAATAAAACTTACAATTATTACCTAAATAATTCCTATTTAAAACTAAATACATACTTACCTATAAAATAAAACCTAAGCTAGCTACAAAATAACTAATAGTTATAATATTGTAGCTATCTTAGGTTTTATTTATTTTTTCCACAGGGAAGTTTGTATTTATTTTAACTAGGTAGACTAGTTAGAAAATAGTTATTAACTATTTAATAGCTACCTAGTTAAAATAAATACAGTTACCTCTAAAATAAAACCTAACCTGCCTCACACTAAAACCTAACATTACAATAAAATAAATTAAATTAATAAAATACAATTATCTAAATTAAAAAAATAAACATTAAATTACACAAAATAAAAAACAAAATTATCAAAAATAAAAACAAATTACTCCTAATCTAATAGCCCTATCAAAATAAAAAAGCCCCCCCCCCCAAAATAAAAAAAACCCTAGCCTACACTAAACAGCCAATGGCCCCTAAAAGGGCCTTTTGTGGGGCATTGCCCCAAATAAATCACCTCTTTTACCTGTAAAAAAAAAATACAAACACCCCTCAGTAAAACCCACCACCCACACAACCAAACCCCCCCAAAAAATTATATCTAAATAAACCTAAGTTAACCATTGGAAAAGGGCATTTGGATGGGCATTGCCCTTAAAAGGGCATTTAGCTCTTTTACGGTGCCCAAATCCTAAGATAAAAATAAAACCCACCCAATAAACCCTTAAAACAACCTAACACTATTCCCCGACGATCAACTTACAGTTTTCGAAGACCGGACATCCATCCTCATTCAGGCAGCAGAAGTCTTCCTCCAAGCGGGCAGAAGTCCTGATCGAAGCCGGCAGAAGTCTTTATCCAAGCGGGCAGATAATTAGATAATTGTATTTTATTAATTTAATTTATTTTATTTTATTGTAATGTTAGGTTTTAGTGTAAGGCAGGTTAGGTTTAATTTTACAGGTAACTTTGTATTTATTTTAACTAGGTAGCTAGTAAATAGTTAAAAACTATTTACTTACTAGTCTACCAAGATAAAATAAATACAAACTTACCTGTGAAATAAAAATAAAACCTAAGATAGCTACAATATTATAACTATTAGTTATTTTGTAGCTAGCTTAGGTTTTATTTTACAGGTAAGTATGTATTTAGTTTTAAATAGGAATTATTTAGGTAATAATTGTAAGTTTTATTTAGATTTATTTTAATTATATTTAAGTTAGGGGGTGTTAGGGTTAGGGTTACATTAGGGTTAGGGTTAGGTTTAGGGGTTAATATATTTATGTAGAGTTAGTGATGTGGGAGGCCAGAGGTTTAGGGGTTAATAACTTTAGTATAGTGGGGGCTGCAGATTAGGGGCTAATAAGTTTAGGTGGGTGGCGGCACTGTTAGGGCCAGCAGATTAGGGTTTAATAAATGTATGTAGGTGGCGGCGATGTTGGGGACGGCAAGGTTAGGGGTTAATAACTGTAATGTAGGTGGCGGCGATGTTAGGGTTGGCAGATTAGGGGTTAAAAACTGTAATGTATGTGGTGACGATGTTAGGGGCGGCAGATTAGAGATTAATAGTTATATAGTTATATTTAGGTGGCGGCGATGTTGGGGGCAGCAGATTAGGGGTTAATAACATTATGTAGGTTGCGGCGATGTTGGGGGCGGCAGATTAGGGGTGTTTAGACATGGTTTTTATGTTAGGATGTTAGGTTTAAACATAACTTTTCTTTCCCCATAGACTTAAATGGGGCTGCTTTACAGAGCTTTTGTTTCCGCGATCAAAGGTGTTAGGCTTTTTTTTTTGCTGGCTCTCCCCATTGATATCTATGGGGAATTTGTGCACGAGCACGTCAAAGCATCGCTTGTATTTGGGTGAGGTATGGAGCTCAACGCCACCATATCTCCCGTGCAAGCCAGGTTTTTTAAAACCTGTAATAGCTGTGCTATAGGGAGGTAAAATAGCAGCGCTTTTGTGGCGGTCGTTAATTTCCCTATATCGCTCAAAACTCGTAATCTAGCTGATTGTTACCAGTTATATATTTTACAGCTGGTATGTATTTAATTGTTTACAAGAAGCATAGCTACCATTATTTTGTCAATTAAAATAGATGTTAGAGGTACAACATCCTTTATCCAAACTGTGTGGGACCGGAAAAATTTAGCATTTTGGAATAGTTTGGATTTCTGAATATTTGTATATTTTTATCTGTAAAATGGTACAGTCTGGAGAGGGGATGGGCTCAAATGTAACACAACAATATTGTATGCCATTAAAGCAATGTTTACATATTACAGCTTATACATGCATCATAAAGATAGTTTTATATCATTTTAATATTTCAAACATAGTAAAGTACTGAAATGAGAAAGGTTAAAGTTGTTATTTTTTTTAAAAAATAGACTATAATTTGCCTTTTAGAACACAAAAGCCAAACCAGAGACCCAGACAAAAAATTATGTAACTTGTTGGCAGGGGAAATGGTAATTTTTAATTTTATTTAAGAAAAATATTAATGAAAAAATGTAGATTTTAAAATAATTCTGAATTTGAGGATTTGTTAATATATTGCTTTTTAAAAAGAAAATCCTTTGTAAAGGCGGTAAACAGTGCACAGCAGAAATCAACTTCCCAGTGTGGAGGGGTTGAGAGAGCCAAACCCATTTAAGAGGTTTTCCTTCTGCAGCTTACAGCTTGTCAGAGTATGTTGTTTTTCTAAAGTTTCACCATAATATTTGTGTGCCCCTACATTCCACTAAAATTATTTGACAGTATTGTTACATATGTTGTTATTTACAACTGGTATACTGTTTGTGACATTTCTTAATTACATTTTTAGTATTAACTGACTAAGATAATTTTTTAATGGTTGTATTTAGCAACAAGTCCAGTATAATGCCTACATTTATACAGTGATTGCTTGATATGTGCAGGACCATCTGTCGCTAATTGGCTACAGCAAAAAAATAAATAAATAAAAATACGCTGAACAACATTCAAGAGGTTTTTCAGAAGATGTATCCCAGGGCTGTAAAATAATGTATATTTTTCTAACAAAATGACCGTGTAAAACTGCTTTTAAAAGATTTATTTTGCGCACTGATCTTTTACAAAGCAGTTGATCATTTCTGATTTACAAATACAAAATTGACTTTAATGAACCTTTAAACGCTTATGTAACAGTTTATTTATAAAATAATATGGAAATATATGACCATGATATATTACTCATTTTGTAAGATTAATTTTGTACTATACAGTGGGGAAAAAAAGTATTTAGTCAGCCACCAATTGTGCAAGTTCTCCCACTTAAGAAGATGAGAGAGGCCTGTAATTTTCATCATAGGTATACCTCAACTATGAGAGACAAAATGTGGAAACAAATCCAGACAATCACATTGTCTGATTTGGAAATAATTTATTTGCAAATTATGGTGGAAAATAAGTATTTGGTCAATATCAAAAGTTCATCTCAATACTTTGTTAAGTATCTTTTGTTGGCAATGACAGAGGTCAGATGTTTTCTGTAAGTCTTTACAAGGTTGTCACACACTGTTGCTGGTATGTTGGTCCATTCCTGCATGCAGATCTCCTCTAGAGCCGTGATGTTTTGGGGCTGTCGCTGGGCAACACAGACTTTCAACTCCCTCCAAAGGTTTTCTATGGGGTTGAGATCTGGAGACTGGCTAGGCCACTCCAGGACCTTGAAATGCTTCTTACGAAGCCACTCCTTCATTGCCTGGGTGGTGTGTTTGGGATCATTGTCATGCTGAAAGACCCAGCCACATTTCATCTTCAATGCCCTTGCTGATGGAAGGAGGTTTGCACTCAAAATCTCACGATACATGGCCCCATTCATTCTTTCATGTACACGGATCAGTTGTCCTGTTCCCTTTGCATAGAAACAGCCCCAAAGCATGATGTTGCCACCCCCATGCTTCACAGTAGGTATGGTGTTCTCTCTCCTCCAAACACGACAAGTTGTGTTTCTACCAAACAGTTCTACTTTAGTTTCATCTGACCATATGACATTCTCCCAATCTGCTTCTGGATCATCCAAATGCTCTCTAGCATACTTCAGATGGGCCCGGACATGTACTGGCTTAAGCAGGGGGACACGTCTGGCACTGCAGGATCTGAGTCCCTGGCAGCGTAGTGTGTTACTGATGGTAGCCTCTGTTACGTTGGTCCAGCTCTCTGCAGGTCATTCACTAGGTCCCCCCATGTGGTTCTGGGATATTTGCTCACTGTTCTTGTGATCATTTTGACACATTGGGGTGAGATCTTGCGTGGAGCCCCAGATCGAGGGAGATTATTAGTGGTCTTGTATGTCTTCCATTTTCTAATTATTGCTCTCACAGTTGATTTCTTCACACCAAGCTGCTTGCCTATTGCAGATTCAGTCTTCCCAGCCTGGTGCAGGGCTACAATTTTGTTTCTGGTGTCCTTCGACAGCTCTTTGGTCTTCACCATAGTGGAGTTTGGAGTGTGACTGTTTGAGGTTGTGGACAGGTGTCTTTTATACTGATAACAAGTTCAAACAGGTGCCATTAATACAGGTAATGAGTGGAGGACAGAGGAGCCTCTTAAAGAAGAAGATACAGGTATGTGAGAGTCAGAAATCTTGCTTGTTTGTAGGTGACCAAATACTTATTTTCCACCATCATTTGCAAATAAATTCTTTCCGAATCAGACAATGTGATTGTCTGGATTTGTTTCCACATTTTGTCTCTCATAGTTGAGGTATACCTATGATGAAAATTACAGGCCTCTCTCATCTTCTTAAGTGGGAGAACTTACACAATTGGTGGCTGACTAAATACTTTTTTCCCCACTGTACATTTGATAAATTTAATGTTAGTATTTGAATTCATTATAGTTGAATGGGCCATATTTGGGTTTTATGCATTCAGTATTTTTTAATACATTTACAGTACATTTGATATTTCTATTTTGACATACTGCTAATATTTTCATTTATTACCATTAGCAAATTCTGATAATCAAATATTATAATATAAATATTAATACACAGCTAGAATATGAGTTTTGAGGGCTATAGGGAAATTAACCACCGCAACATTTTCGGTGTAATTTCACCTCCCTATATCGCTGCTATTACAGGTTTTGAAAAAGCAGGCTTGTGAGGGTGAAATGGTTGCGATGATCTCCATACCGCACCAAAATCAGGTGCTGCTTGGACATTATCGAGCACGATTTTCCCATAGACATCAATGGGGAGAGCCGGGAAAAAAAGCCTGCGATCGCGGAAACAAAAGCTCCGTAACGCAGCCCCATTAATGTCTAAGGGGAAAGAAACATTTATGTTTAAACCTAACACCCTAACATAAAAACCACGTCTAAACACCCCTAATCTGCCGCCCCCGACATCACCGCAACCTACATAATGTTATTAACCCCTAATCTGCTGCCCTTAACATCGCTGCCACCTAAATAAAAATATTAACCCCTAATCTGTTGCCCTTAACATCGCCGCCACCTACGTTAGTTATTAACTCCTAATCTGCCACCCCCAATGTCGCAGCCACTATACTAAAGTTATTAATCCCTAAACCTCTAGCCTCCAACATCACTAACACTAAATAAATATATTAACCCCTAAACCTAACCATAACCCTAAACCTAAGCATAAGCCTAACCCTAAGCAAAGCCCTAAGCCTAAATCTAACCCTAACACCCCCTAACTTAAATATAAATAAAATAAATCTAAATAAACCTTACAATTATTACCTAAATAATTCATATTTAAAACTAAATACAAACTTACCTGTAAAATAAAACCTAAGCTAGTTACAATATAACTAATAGTTATATTGTTGCTATCTTAGGTTTTATTTTTATTTCACAGGTAAGTTTGTATTTATTTTAACTAGGTAGACTAGTTAGTAAATAGTTATTGACTATTTAATAACTATCTAGCTAAAATAAATACAAACTTCAATAAAATAAAATTAATTAAATTATTAAAATACAATTTTATAAATTACAAAAAAACACTAAATTACAAAAAATAAAAAACGAAATTATCAAAAATAAAAAACAATTTATTAATTATTCCTAATCTAATAGCCCTATCAAAATAAAAAAGCCCCCTCAAAATAAAAAAAACCCTAGCCTACACTAAACTGCCAATGGCCCTTAAAAGGGCCTTTTGTGGGGCATTGCCCCAAAGAAATCAGCTCTTTTACCTGTAAACAAACAGCCCCCAACAGTAAAACCCACCACCCAACCAACCAACCCCCCTAATAAAAACCTATCTAAATAAACCTAAGCTAACCATTGCCCTGAAAAGGGCATTTGGATGGGCATTGACCTTAAAAGGGCATTTAGCTCTTTTACATTGCCCAAACCCTAAGCTAAAAAAACAAAAAACCCAAAAAACCCTTAAAAAACCTAACACTAACCCCCGACGATCCACTTACAGTTATCGAAGTCCGGACATCCATCCTTATCCCTCCGGCGAAGTCATCATCCAGACGGCAAGAAGTCTTCATCCAGATGGCATCTTCTATCTTCTTCTATCCGGCGCAGAGCGGTCCATCTTAAAGACATCCTGCACGGAGCATCCTCTTCTTATGATCGTTGCTGGAAAATGAAATTTCCCTTTAAGTGATGTCATCCAAGATGGCGTCCCTTACATTCCAATTGGCTGAAAGATTTCTATCAGCCAATAGGAATTAAAGGGGAAAAAATCCTATTTGCTGTTGCAAAATAAAATTATTAACCCCTAATCCACCACTCCCCGACATCGGCAACACTATAATAAACATATTAACCCCTAAACCCCCGCCCTCCCGCATCGCAAACTCTATTTAAAGATTATTAACCCTAATCTGTCGTCTGCCCACACTGCTGCTATAATAAACCTATTAACCACTAAACCGCAAGCCCCCCACAACGAAATATACTTAAATAAATGATTAGCCCCTAAACCTCTGACCTCCCACATCACTAACTCTACATAAATATATTAACCCTAAACCTAACCCTATCGTAACCCTAAGCCTAAGTCTAACCCTAACACCCCCTAACTTAAATATAATTAAAATAAATCTAAATAAACCTTACAATTATTACCTAAATAATTCCTATTTAAAACTAAATACAAACTTACCTGTAAAAAAAAAAACCTAAGCTAGCTACAAAATAACTAATAGTTATATTGTAGCTATCTTAGGTTTTATTTTTATTTCACAGCTAAGTTTATATTTATTTTAACTAGGTAGACTAGTTAGTAAATAGTTATTAACTATTTACTAACTACATAGTTAAAATAAATACAAAGTTACCTGTAAAATAAAACCTAACCTGCCTTACACTAAAACCTAACATTACAATAAAATAAAATGAATTAAATTATTAAAATACAATTTTCAAGACATCCGGCGTGGAGCATCCTCTTCTTACGTTCGTCACTGGAAAATTAAGTTTCCCTTTAAGTGATGTCATCCAAGATGGCGTCCCTTGCATTCCAATTGGCTGAAAGATTTCTATCAGCCAATAGGAATTAAAGGGGAAAAAATCCTATTTGCTGTTGCAATCAGCCAATAGGATTGAGATCTCATTCTATTGGCTGATTGGAACAGCCAATAGAATGAGAGCTCAATACTATTGGCTGATTGGATCAGCCAATAGGATGAAAGCTCATTCCTATTGGCTGATTGAGCCAATAGGATTTGTTCCCCTTTACTTCCTATTGGCTGATAGAAATCTTTCAGCCAATAGGAATGTAAGGGACGCCATCTTTGATGACGTCAGTTAAAGGGAAACTTAATTTTCCAGTGACGAACGTAAGAAGAGGATGCTCCACGCCGGATGTCTTGAAAATTGTATTTTAATAATTTAATTCATTTTATTTTATTGTAATGTTAGGTTTTAGTGTAAGGCAGGTTAGGTTTTATGTTACAGGTAACTTTGTATTTATTTTAACTATGTAGTTAGTAAATAGTTAATAACTATTTACTAACTAGTCTACCTAGTTAAAATAAATACAAATTTAGCTGTGAAATAAAAATAAAACCTAAGATAGCTACAATATAACTATTAGTTATTTTGTAGCTAGCTTAGGTTTTTTTTTACAGGTAAGTTTGTATTTAGTTTTAAATAGGAATTATTTAGGTAATAATTGTAAGGTTTATTTAGATTTATTTTAATTATATTTAAGTTAGGGGGTGTTAGGGTTAGACTTAGGCTTAGGGTTACGATAGGGTTAGGTTTAGGGTTAATATATTTATGTAGAGTTAGTGATGTGGGAGGTCAGAGGTTTAGGGGCCAATAATTTATTTAAGTATATTTCGTTGTGGGGGGCTTGCGGTTTAGTGGTTAATAGGTTTATTATAGCAGCAGTGTGGGCAGACGACAGATTAGGGTTAATGATCTTTAAATAGAGTTTGCGATGCAGGAGGGTGGGGGTTTAGGGGTTAATATGTTTATTATAGTGTTGCCGATGTCAGGGAGTGGTGGATTAGGGGTTAATAATTTTATTTTAGTGTTTGAGATGCGGGAGGGCCTCGGTTTAGGGGTTAATAGGTAGTTTATGGGTGTTTAGTGCACTTTTAACACTTTAGTTATGAGTTTTATGCTACAGCTTTGTAACATAAAACTCATAACTACTGACTTTAGATGGCGGTACGGATCTTGTCGGTATAGAGTGTACTGCTCACTTTTTGGCCTCCCAGGCAAACTCGTAATACTGGCCCTATGGAAGTCCCATTGAAAAAGGACTTTTTTAAAGTGCGGTACTGACGTTGCGTGACGGCCAAAAAGGTGTGCGGTACACCTATACCTTCAAGACTTGTAATAGCAGTGTTAGGGAAAAAGCAGCGTTATGAAGCATAACGATGCTTTTTCACTCATAACGTAAAACTCATAATCTAGCTGACAGTTAATTGAATCAATAATGATAGTAACTGCCTAATGTTCTGAATGTAGGGTTTCTACTTTTTTTCTTCATACAATATAAACAGCTTTACAATCAGTCAAAACATGTTGTTGAAAATGGGCCACAATGGCTTTTCAAGAGGTCAACATTGTTAAAGGGACATACAACCCACATTTTTTCTTTCATGATTTAGAAAGAGCACGTAATTTTAAACAACTTCCCATTTTACTTCTATTATCTAATTTGCTTTATTCTCTTGCTAGCCTTTGTTGAAAAGCATACCTAAATAGGCCCAGAAGCTGCTGATTGGTAGCTGTACATATATGCCTTGTGTGATTGGCTCAACCATATGCAATGTTATTTCTTCAACTAAGGACATCTAAAGAATGAAGCAAATTAGATAATATAAGTAAATAAAAATGTTTTTCAAATTGTATTCTCTATCTAAATCATAAAATAAATATTTTGGGTACATGTCCCTTTAAATTACAATTTTTTTTAAAACACTTTTAAGAGAGCGATTTGTGTTGGATTTAAATGCCACTATCAAATTCTGCCAATATCAAGTATTAGTGAAATTTACAGGTATTAAAGCCACTTAATTACTATCATCTAGATAACGAGTTTTGCGTTAGAGGCTAAACTGTGCTAACGAGCAGTTTTGTCTAACCGCTCACTTACCTGCTGGTATTACGAGTTTTTACAAACCCGGCGTTATTAGGCAAGAAGTGAGCGTTGAGCAAAATTTTCCTCATTACCACACTCCAATACCAGCGCTGCTTAAGTCAGTTGTGAGCTGGTCGTACGTGCTCGTGCACGATTTCCCCATAGGAATCAACGGGGAGAGCGGGCTGAAAAAAGTCTAACACCTGCAAAAAAGCAGCGTAAAACTCCTTAACGCAGCCCCATTGATTCCTATGGGGAAACAAAAGTTATGTCTACACCTAACACCCTAACATGAACCCCGAGTCTAAACACCCCTAATCTTACACTGATTGCATCAGCCAATAGGATTTTTCCTACCTTAATTCCGATTGGCTGATAGAATTCTATCAGCCAATCGGAATTGAACGGACGCCATCTTGGATGATGTCACTTAAAGGAACCTTCATTCATCGGGTAGTTGTCGGCCAGGAAGGATGCTCCGCGTCAGATGTCTTGAAGATGGACCCGCTCCGCGCCGGGTGGATGAAGATAGAAGATGCCGTCTGGATGAAGACTTCTGCCCGTCTGGAGGACCTCTTCTTCCCAGCTTGGATGAAGACTTCTGCCCGTCTGGAGGACCACTTCGCCCGGCTTCGTTGAGGACTTTGGCCCGGTTTGGTGAAGACTTCTCAAGGTAGGGTGATCTTCAAGGGGTTAGTGTTAGGTTTTATTAAGGGGGGATTGGGTGGGTTTTAGAGTAGGGTTGGGTGTGTGGGTGGTGGGTTTCAATGTTGGAGGGTATTGTACTTTTTTTACAGGTAAAAGAGCTGATTACTTTGGGGCTATGCCCCGCAAAAGGCCCTTTTAAGGGCTATTTGTAATTTAGTATAGGGTAGGGCTTTTTATTATTTTGGGGGGCTTTTTTATTTTATTAGGGGGATTAGATTAGGTGTAATTAGTTTTAAAAACTTGTAATTATTTTATTATTTTCTGTAATTTAGTGTTTGTTTTTTTTGTACTTTAGATAATTTTATTTAATTGTATTTAATTGTAGTTAATTTAGGGAATTAATTTAATTTGTAGTGTAGTGTTAGGTGTTATTGTAACTTAGGTTATGTTTTATTTTACAGGTAAATTTGTCTATTTTAACTAGGTAGTTATTAAATAGTTAATAACTATTTAATAACTATTCTACCTAGTTAAAATAAATACAAAGTTGCCTGTAGAATAAAAATAAATCCTAAGCTAGTTACAATGTAACTATTAGCTGACAGGCATTTACTTCCGGTCTCGGACTTACCAGTTAAAGAGCAACAACTTTTTCCTACAACTCTCTTACAGCTGCCACAGGTCTGGTCTAGGAGGTATTTATCACTTTAACAAATTTACTGTATGTGTTGTCTTGTTCTAGCATTGGAAACAGCACAGGATAACAAAGCTCTGTGACCGCAACTCGCCCCTTTGTGACGTCATCACTTTCGTTTCTGTTTGCTGCTGCAGAGCTTACAACAGGTTTCTTTGTTGCCAGTTTGCCTGTTAATTGTAATTGAACATTTCTCTGTCTTCTCATATTTACTGCTGTGTGAAACTAACATTCTGTTATGCAGAGAATTTAAAGGAACACTCCTCTTTAAGCACTCCTCCAGCAGTCTATGTGTGCAATCAATAACAGCACAACTTTGCTTGTTCAACTGCAGCTGCTTACATAAAGCAAGTCATATGCAATCTCATTACTACTAACAACTACACAGTATAAAATCATTGCTTCTAAAAAACCTCCTAGAAGTTAATGATATTCACTGTGTTACATTCCAACATTTAAAGTCACAGTACATCATTCTTTGTGAAAGTTACACTGATCCTTATACAAACAAACTTAGATACAAACATGGAAATAGACTGCACCTCCAAACCAGAATGAAAGCAAGTCCCATTCCACTGCAAAACTCACAGCTCTGGGTACTCACCAGCACTCATAGACTGAGCAGCTCTCAGAACCTCAGCCAGTTAACTTCAGGCCAGAATGGTTGCAAAGCCCATAGAGAAAATTACGAAACATAAATATTAATACAAAGAAAGTCTGGCACTTTCAAGCACAAAGATAGATTGAAAAGCAAAATAGAAGAGTAAGTTTGATTTAGCTTTTTGCTTGTAAAAGTTTGCTTGACTTTTTGCCTAGAGCAAAAATCCACAGGATGGCAAGCAACCCCTCTCCGGACACTCATGAAAGTCAACAGTCCACATCCAGCCCTCTAATGGTTTTTATGTAGTCCTCAGTTCTATTGAACAGAAAGCCAACATTGCTTGTTTGTTATGGAAAATCTCTTCCATCCTTCTGTTTTTTTTATCACTCTGACATAGATGATTATGTGTTAGAGAAAGAGAGAAAGAATGAGAGAGATAGAGGTAGAGATTAATCTGAAAAAAAACAACTCTCAGATGTAGTACATACATTTCTGAATATATATTAACCAAGCACACTGGTAGGTTCTAAGATTAAGTATAGCTAAATTCTATATATCCATTGTATCCTTGACATTAACCATTGTCATTCTGTATCATACTGCTAAAATTCTACCGACTTGTACTCCAAGAACCTGCCACTGTATTACTTGAGTAGCACTGGCAAAGGTGTATGTAATATGCATCAGCATATTTTTTTTTTCAAAACAGTTTTTATTTTCCTACCCAATATGATCTATGGGCATTAACAAAATACTGTCATTAAACGTTGTCATTAAGTGCCAAAGATCTATTTAGTTTGGTATATCCAAGGAATTTAATTGAACCTTTCTGTCATTCATCCTTGACATTTTCTAGAAATAAATTATAATTGCACTTAATATCACTCTTTGATTCTGTCAGTACTCTTGGAGATTACCCGAGGCAACTATCTGTGTTTTACATATGATAGTTATGTCTGCAATTCACTTAATATTTTGCTCTCCAATTAGAGTATATTAGCATTCCATTCTGCCATTCACCCTTGTCAATCTCCAAAATATGCTGTAATTAAAGTTACTCTAACTCTTATTACTACCTGTCACTATAAATTTGTAAAAAAAACTAAATCATTCTCCTAACTTATTATGAAACTTTATATACATTTTGTATTAAGGGTAAATGTGTTTTTTTTAAGATTACGTTCCTTAGGTATAAAGCAGTCATTTTTACAGCGATAACTTTGTAACAAGCTATTAGTTGTGGGTTGAATTATAAGCAATCATCATGAAAAAGATTTAAATAAACAGTAACCTAAAATATACAAGATACAAAGAGAGAAAGAAGCACTTAACCGGGAATAAACAATGGCTAAAAAAGGCTGCTCCCAGGATGATGAAGTGCCAAAGAACAAGCTACTCAGCCATTGTTGGTTCCTTATTGAGCACCTCTCTCTCTTTGTATCATTGTAATAACCTAAAAGACGTCTAGACATTCACTGTCAAACTCCCAAATGAACTTATATGTTGTAAGTATTAAAGGGATATATTATCATTGTATTATAAAAACTAAATTAAGACAGTTCTTTAACCATTATATGAGTTAACTGTCATCCTAAATCACTTAAAAATGTCTCCAACATCTGAGAAGGTTTTTTTTTTTAAGTGAATCAACTTTCACCAAGTTTTCAACCAGTTTAGTTTGACTGACTTGCAAAGGTACTTCATAAATATGCAGTCTAATTAGGTCTGATTGGGTAGAAGCTTCTCATGTCAGTTTGTGACTAACTTTGGCCTGACTTTGAACAGTGTTGACTTAGTTAAACTTAATTTTAATCGAACTTTGTACTTTATTTTTAACAATACTACCTAATTTTATTTTTTTTTTAAAGTGAATGTCAATTTTGATGCTAAAGTGCCCAGTTTTTAAAAATTCGATTAAAAACAGGGGCACTTTAATTCCTCAAAATTTACATTTCACTCCTGTTGAGAAAAAAAACTTACCTTTTAATTTTCACAGCAGCTCCAGCTTCCTCCACCCATTGCAAAGCCTCTTCCTGGGTCTAAAATGAGCAATCCGGGGGCGGAGCTAGCCTGTGAACAGAGTAGTCGTGTCTGCATAGAGCTCCTGAAAAGTACTAGTAAAACCTGCTTTAAAAGACCGTTTTCTCAACTCAACTTCCCTGATTATCTCACCCTGGAGGGACTCCTAACTACTCGTTTGCGGTTGGGACCCCTGCCGCCTTGCTTTTGACAGCATTTCATGCCCTGCAAGATCGGACAGCATTAAACCCAGGGTGACCCTAAGGAGCGATCCTCACTACCTACATCACAATTCCCTGCATCGGGTACTTGGAGGTACCCCCCCGGACACCTACCTGCAGGGGATCGTTACCGCAACTTCCTAGAGAAGAACTGGCCCGGTCGGCGAAAAGGCGCGAAAGATCGGCATTAACTGCTGACGTCATCAGGCTGTGACAAAGTGAAGGGAGCAAGTGGTCACTAGGCACCGGTAAGCGTTAAGGCAGTAGGCCTTCGGAACATGACCCCCATAGTCATTACAACACGCAGCGACCACTATCAGCTCATCTAAAGGGGGAACACTTGCAGGCCACTGTGCGCCGGAGGGCTAGACTTCGCTCTGGTGCACACGCTAAACGAGTCATATCTGCCTGTCTTATTACATAAGTCACTTGGGACCTGGCAAGTCTGGGCTGCAAGAGACAGGATTGGTTACTCTTAAGTCTGACCACCAATTCAATGAGCTATTGCAGCCCACAGCTCAGGGGTACAAAATACCTGTTTTAATAGACACTCATTAATAAACTGCTGGGACTCTCTGCTAACAGTACCCTGTTAACTATACCTGCCTGCCACCTGGCCATTTGCATTTACTTGCATAGCACTGTTTGATGGGATACAATATTTGAACTCTGGCCTCCCATTAAAAATACCAGCAACAGCCACACTTTAACTGATGATAACGTGAGCTTTGTCCTGTCTGACTCAGAATTGTGCTCCAAATCTTTCTAAAGGTATAAGAGATTATTAATACTAATATAAATTGCATTACCATCCCTGACTCCTCCTAACACTGCAACTCCTAAGCTAATCAGCTGCACAGGGAAAGATAGAAAAACTGTGTCTCTCCCCCTCCTTTCCTGCTCCAGCCTAGAGTCATACCCCAGTTCCCTTTTCCGGCTAAGCCCAGTGGTGGCACTTTCCCCTGGGGAGAGACACCTCTTATATTGGAATTTTGTCTCTAAGAGCTAGTCATCACACATATCCCAGCTGAACAGGTTTATATTCACAATTACAACTGCAGTCACTCCTGCCATTTTCTTTCTAACTAGTCTCTCCAGCCTGGCAATGAGGTGCTAAGCTCTGCGGCACCCCTCCCCACCGGTGTGAAACAGCTGTGCCTACTGAGCCCCCCCACCTAAGAGACTGCTTCTGCTCTCCCCTTTTAAAAGGTCTCTGTCTCCCAACTCACTTGCAGTCAGAGATCTTGCTACACAATGTCCCAACAATCTAAAAGGAAGCCTAAGGGTCCTCATACTACCAAACACACGGTCCGTGACCATTTTCAGCCTATCCGAGACCCCCTCCCGGACATTTCGGATGATGATAGATCCATATCTCCTTCTCTATCTGAGGAGAGGGCCAGTGTGAGGAGCTCACCACCATCTCGCATACAGTCTGAAGCGGTCACCATTGACTCTATCAAATTGTTACTAGATCAACAAACCCAATCTTTTGCAAAAAGATTTGACAAGCTTGAGAGGTCTTTTGACGATCTACAGAAAGACATTGTTACAGTCAACGAGAGAACTGATATAATTGAACGGAAACAAGAAGATTTGCTAGTAGATCACACGAATTGGATTAGCTATACTCAAAACTTGGCAGATCAGGTATCTTCCTTAGAGGCGAAACTGGCAGACCTGGAGGACCGCTCCAGGCGGAACAATATTAGAATACGTGGAATTCCTGAATCTGTGGGCCCTCAGGAACTAGAAAAATATGCCCAAGCGTTGTTCAGTGCTATATTAGGTCCTTCAGGAGAACATGATGTGAGAATTGATAGAATCCATAGAGCTGCCAGACCACAGAATCTCCCTATGGATAAACCTCGGGACACCATAGCCAGACTTCATTACTACTCCTCCAAAGACCGGCTTATGAAAGTGACCCTTAGGCAACCTCAATTACCTGACCAATTTCAGGACATTGCATTATTCCCTGATCTATCCTCCTTTACCCTGCAACAAAGAAGGAGCTTTAATGAATCCACCAGAACCCTACGCCTACACCAAATCCGGTACAGGTGGGGGTACCCTACAAAATTGATCATCACTAAAGATGGGACCCAACACACAGCTCTGACCCCACGACAAGCTCAAGACCTGCTGAGGGTTTGGAACCTACCCGCTGGAAATGTGGATGGTGATCCTCCCCGCCCACATGGAGTGGGGCCTCCGCTGAGACCAGGGGCCCAGGCCTGGAACCCAGACAGGCTGGAGGGGGCTCGACAGGGTCCAGTCCGTTGAAGCAAACCCCTTTATTATCAGTGCTGAACTAACCTTGACCTAGGGCTGGACCCTTGCTGGTTGTACCTCAGCTCTAACCTGGTTGCCCGGCTATCTCTGAAACCTGGGACTGTTGTTTCCTCATTGACATCCCCAGAGGACTGGTAATGTACTAATGATTGAACTCCTGGTTAATTGTTGATTGTTTGCAGTTTATTGTTCATTGTATTTACAGGTGCCTTACATATGACAGATATCTGGTTCAAGTCCCATTTTATGCTCTCACTGACTGCTGCCAATGTTAGCCAGTTATTAATCTGTCTCTGACTTTGTGCTGGACCCTCCTGGACAGGCCTCAACCTCATCCTGGTTGGCCAGCTCCCTCTGAAACCTGGAACTGTTATTTAATCGTTGTCATTGCCAGAGGACTGATCACATATTAACGATTGAATTCCTTGTTAAGTGTTAACTGTTGATTGATTGCAGTTGTTGTTTATTGAATTTTCTGGTGCCCTACATAATGTGGGAATTTGGTTCAGGGTGCCCCCCTATGCTCTTACTGATTGCTGCCAACGTTAGCCAAATCCTAATCTAACCATAGGTTTTCTCCTCCCTCTCTTTCCTCTAACCCTTTTTTCCTGTTGGCTTCACCCATCTCCTCCTCCTAGGGCCCTCCACTCCTCTCCTGCCCATCTATCTGTTGCTTTCTAATGACTCTGCCTCACTTAACATGCACAGTGACCAACCCCCATCTCTTAACTATTCATTATGGGTTGTCTATTACTCTTACAGGAATCATACAGACAGCATATGTTCATTTCATGGTACCATACTAATCCCTTGGAGTCTGGTGGAGTGATCGCTTAATCTCTTCCCTACCTATGGGTTCTTTCCCTTCTTTTTTCCCCTTCCTACCGCTTTCTTTGGTGGTCTCCTTCTTGCTTACCTTCCTACTTCCCTTGCCCTTAACTTTATCCTTGCTGCTTCCCTTCCTTCCTGATCCCTTTTCCTCTAACGACGGCCTCCCCATGGTCTTTCCCACCTCCCACTGGAGCTTCTTTCCTGTTCTTTTTCTCCTACTACACCTTCAGCTCCTTATATCTTATCTGAATCCTGCTCCCTACCTCATCTCCTAGGCCCTGCACTCTGATATAGACTTGTGCTCCCCCTTGTAACTGCTGAGGCAGCGAACAGGTTATGATGAACCCCTTCCCCTGAGACTATATCTAATATGTGAACCCTCATGTTGAAATATATCCTGCTGTGCCTAAAATTTTACATATTGTGACTCTCTCTGCATATTATATGTTTTATCTGGGCCTATTAATGTTTATATGTTTATTAATTAAGATTTATATGCACTATCTGATGTATAACTTATCTTTGCAAGTCAATCCCCCTGGAAACTATGGCTACCTTAGACTCTTTGATGATGTTTGTGGTTTGGTGGGATGTTGCAGTATAAGCATATTACGAATTGGCTTCTGCCTGGCATACCTGACCATATACAAGGGTATCTTTATTATGCTCCCTCCTTCTAGGAGTATAGTTTACCTTCTAATTATAGGCTTGCTATTGGGAATCACAATTGTATGTTCAATCTTACCAGATATATACCCAGCATGACATGAAACAAAGACATAACATAGGACTGCCCACTACACCCTCTTTGCCTAACACCCTTTGTTCCAACCCTTCCCCATACTCTTTTGCTCCCTTTCCCTCCCTACATTGACCCACTAGTCTACCTGGCCACAGCTCCTTTAACAAATAGTTAGATACTCACACATTGCGCACCGGTGGTGGAGGGGAGCCCTTTGGACCCCCTTCTTCACTGACCTTCCCTTCCCCCCAACCGGGGACTAATCTATCCGGTACGGTTAGGGATCAACAACTCTATCCTCCGTACCCCTTATTTGGCAGAGTGAAGCAGTCTCTGCCCAGTCCGAAGAACGTAACATACTACAGTGTTCTTTTCCTATACCCTCTCTTATCTTGACTACTCCCCACTACCCCTCTCACTATCTCCCTCCTTTCCCCCCTCCCCCCCTTTTTTTTTCCCAACTAAACTTCATTTCCCCTCCCTGGGGTTTTTTTTTTTTTTTTTCTTCCCTCTCTTCCCCTTCTTCTTCTCTTTTACTCCTCTCTCATACTCATCTTGGCCAATAGTTCTTCGGGCCACTTAATTTTCCCCCATTCCCAAGCTGTGTCCATTGGGTGGTTTACACTCAGTAGTTCATATTCTTATCCCCAACATATCTTAGACGACTCTATACGCATAATACCCACTTCATATTCTATGTGAATCCCAATGAGCATTTATGACTGTGAAAATTAAGTCTCCTGCTAGAACCAGACTACAGATCCCATGAGTGGATCTATTTGGTATCGTTGACATTTGTATGTTCTGTTTATTAATGTTCTAAATGAGGCAGCATGAGGGCCCGCTTCCCGGCCTCATTGATAGTCAGTGAATGTTTGTAATTCCGGGAAGTTAATGACTTGTATTATTGCCTATGACACTATCTTTATTGCAATGCTTGTAAACCTGACTTTGTTATTGCCTCAATAAAAATATATTTAAAAAAAATAAATAAAAAATAAAATAAAATGAGCAATCCGGCTTCCTCCAATTACGGCGTTGAATCAGACACTGATTCCCCCCGGGGGAAGCTGTGATTTTAGGATGACCTATCCATCATTTCTGATGTCAGAAATGGCTTGCAACGACCGGAGGAAGCTGGAGCTGCTGTCAAGATTAAAAGGTAAGTTTTATTTCACAACAGGAGGGAAATGTAAATTTTGATGAATTAAAGTGCCCCTGTTTTTAATAAAAATTTAAAAAAACGAGGGCGAAGCTGACCAGCATTGGAAATGGTCGCACACTAATTGAGCTCCGTGGACCTGATCCCGTTTATTTAACTGAACGGATGGTTATATACCCCTTCACACTTCAGTTGGAGTCATCGCACAAGGGAAACATGCGAACATTATTCCGGCAAATCAAAAACAACCCGGCTCCCTTTTTTGCGGTCCTTTGAAACCGGAGATCGCATTGAGGCCTTTAATGTGGCCTGAATTTATGCTGCGCACTCAAAACCCTTGAGCTCTGCAACTTACGACACCTCTTGCATCAATTTAAGGGAATAGTGATCATAAACCCAGCAGGTACAAAAATGTGAAGGACGCTTTAAGATGTATTCTGACAGCATTTTCAACTTGTAAATTAGAGGGGGCACATTAAACCATCTAGACACCTCAGGGGGGCTTAGGCAAATCACTAGTCTGGATCTCTTTGGGGCTCCATTACCTTCTCATAGCTCCTATTGTGCCTTACACCATTAACCCTTTATAAAAGGCAATCACCATACTGGATGCACATTAATTTTATGCAGAGATTAACAAGGGCCCAAGCCCACGTGTCACTGAAATAGGTCTGCCTTATCAGCTACGCTCAGAGCAAGGAGGTGTTTCCCCTGCACCATTAGAGAAAATCATACTCCTACATATAAAAAAGACTGAGCCTCCATCAGGGAATTATTATACTCCCCTATTTTACACAGCTTCTACAAGTTTCTGAACCTGACCAAGCATTGAGTCTATCCTCTCCTATCAAGCATACAGCTGCATATCTACCTCACCACTATGTCTCCAAAGAAGCTATCTAAAACAGATAAAATGGTGAAGCCCCCATCTAACTCTACACCCATACGGGAATCCTTTTTCAAAGTCTAGATCCAGTGCCATTAGCAAAACTACTCCAGCTATATCCAGATCTATTTCTCCAGCCTCAGACCAGGAAGATGAAAGCACAGATGAACCTATACAGATCACCAAGACTCTGTTGGAATCTTTACCATCAAAAAATGACTTCTCCTCACTAATACTTCAAGTTCGACAATGTATAAAGGAAGAGATTGCGAGTTTCTGAAAAGAGCTCACAGAATTGGGCAATAAGGTAACCTTTATTGAAGAAGAAATGGAATCTTCCCAAAATGAAAGGTCCACTATGCAACAAATGATCAAGGGACAGGAAACTGAAATCATTCAGTTACACGATAAATTAGAGGACTTTGAAAATAGAGAACGGAGATGCAACCTCAGAATTCGTGGAATCCCAGAGGATGTCTTACCAACATCCCTCTCTACCTATCTCGCAGACCTATTTACATTTCTCAAAGGATCTGAATTTGACCAACCAGTGGCCATGGATAGGGCCCACAGAGCCCTAAGGCCTAGACCTTCTGCTAATGAGAACCCAAGAGATGTGATAATATGTTTTAAAGATTACAAGCAGAAAGAAGAAATACTTCAATTTTCACGAAAACAAAAAACTATCAAATTCCAAGACAAGTCTATACAAATCTTTCCAGATCTAGCTCTGCGCACTTTAATGCGGAGAAAAGAGTTCCAATTTTTAACCTCACATCTCAGAAAGGCCTCCATATCTTATAGATGGGGTTTCCCGTGTTCCATCATTGTTATTAAAGAACGACAAAGACTCATCTGCAAAGACCTATTTAAGAAGGGCACACTGATTCTCGCTGGGGATCTAAATATACCAATAGACCCATCTATGGATAGCTCTAACCAAGCCATTAAAATTAGACGTAAATTCTACAAACAAATTTGGCAAGATGTCCATTTACTGAACCTACATGACAAATGGCGCTAGCTCAACCCATTAAAAAAAGACTATACTTTCTTTTCCAATCCCAACAAATCTTACTTACGCATAGATTATATCTTCGCAGACCACCTTCTGTTATCGTATTTAAAATCATCACGCCTGGTTCCCACTGCGTGGTCTGATCACAGCACATTTAAATGGCCATCCAAACCCCTCAGGCCATTCCAGTGGAAACTGGATAACACATTACTATTAGATCCCGTAACCAATCAACAAATTACTAAATACATCCAAAACTATTTCTCAGAGAACATTACGCCTGATGTTTCCATCCATATGGAATGGGAAGCCCACAAGTGTGTGATCAGGGGTGAATTAATCAAAATTAAAGCTCTCAAAACCAAACTATCCAGACAACATTATCATGACTTAGTGAAACAAATTACTCATCTTGACCATTTACACAAATTATCACCACTGGATGATGCTCTGTTGCAAAAATTGAACCACTGTAGACTTCAACTAAATTCAATTCTAGATATCAAAGCCCAAAAAGCCTCTTTTTTTTTAAAACAAAAATATCATGCAGAAAGCAATAAACCAGGCAAACTAATTGCCAGAGCCCTAAAAAAAAAAAAATGCTAGTTACATACAACATTTAATTCAACAAGATGGGTCACGTATAGAAGATTCTCAATTGGGGAGGCTTTTAGAAAATATTATGCTTCCTTATATAACTTATTTCCCCAAAGGGATCAAAAAATTCATGAATCTAACTGTCAGTCATATCTCTCCACAATACAAATACCTCAAATCACCACAGAAATGTCAGAAAACCTTATCAAACCCATAGAGCTTGATGAACTTAAAGCCGCAATAAAATCACTCTCTCCTGGTAAAAGTCCAGGCCCTGATGGATTCTTTGGAGCTTATTATAAATCCTATGGGGACCTTTTGGCTCCTCATCTCCTAACTTTATTCCAAGCGATTGGGAAAAACAACCCTTTCTCGCCCAACATGTTAGAAACCCACATAAGCGTCCTCCCAAAACCAGGGAAATCCCCAGACCAACCAGCTAATTTCAGACCTATATCACTGCTTAATATTGATTTAAAACTATACTCTAAAATTCTTGCCAATAGACTCAATCCTATACTACCCTTTATCATTCACCAAGATCAATCAGGCTTTGTTTTAGGCAGAGAAGCGAAAGACAATACAGTTAAATCTCTACACCTCTTACACCACATTGCAAAAAAACAAATTCCCTCAGTCCTCCTGTCGACAGATGCCAAAAAGGCCTTCGACAGGCTGGACTGGACCTTCCTTTTCTCTGCTCTCCAAAAATTTGGCTTCCCGAAAGAATTTCTATCTAAAATCTCAGCTCTCTATACCAATCCCTCGGCCAAGGTTAGGGTTAATGGCATCCTCTCTGACCCCTTCCCTATTATGAACGGCACACAGCAGGGCTGCCCCCTCTCCCCTTTACTCTTTGTCATATCAATACAGATTCTGGCCCTACACTTCAGACAAAAGCCTTTAATAACAGGGATACCCCTAGAATCCCAGATACATAAATTAGCCCTATTTGCCGATGACCTCCTCCTGTTTCTTTCAAATCCATTATCATCCCTCCCCCTCATTATACAAAACCTGAACACTTATGGTAAATTTTCAAATTATTCTATCAATTTTAATAAGTCGGAACTACTTCCCATGCAAATGTCAAAAAAGGATATCACTCAAATCTCCTACAATACCCCCTTTATAAAAGCTAACAACTCTCTGAAATATTTAGGCATTTTACTATCACCTGACCCCTCTCAACTTTTCAAACTCAACTATGAAAGGTTCATTCAGGACTTTCACACTTTGACTGAGGATTGGCTCCTCAAACCAATATCTTGGTTGGGCAGAATCAGTACTCTCAAAATGACTCTTTTGTCAAAAATGTTATACGTATTTCAAACGGTCCCGATTCCACTCCCAAAAACTTTTTTACCCCAAGCTATATACTTGCCCAAACTACAAGGGGGCTTAGGTGTTCCTGATATCCAAGCTTATAGAACCTCTTCCATTTTGACTAGAGTCTTGGATTGGTGCCAGTTTGGTAACCCTACAGCTAAAACGTGGATCTCGATAGAACACGATCTAGCTAAAACTCCCCAATTGGGCAGCCTCTGTTGGTTGCCACCTCACTCAAAACCACAAACAATATACCAGTCCCCCATCATTAAAGAAACATTCGATACGTGGGATAGGACACTACGACAATATCACAACTTCTCATCTATCCCTTCACCTTGACACCACTTTTAGATAACCCAGATTTACCAATAGGGAAAAAAATTATATCAAAGAACAGTACTGATATATGCAAACTTTTACCTTTGTATTTAACTCTGGATGGTTCCAAACCACTTCCTTTTAACCTTATACAAAATCTAGAGACTGAAATCCCTATGACTTGGTATCATCACCATCAAATTACCCATTTCTTGCAACACAATGCATCGAAATCCTCTATGCTTCGTTCCCGTTCTCCATTTGAACTCCTCTGCACTTCCTCTATCCCACCCAGACACTCAATCTCCCTTATTTATAAAATTCTGTCATCACCACTCCATCAGAAACAACCTTCTTACACCAAAAGATGGCAAAACTGCTTACCTTATCAGCTCCAACAATCTGACTGGAACTCCATTTTTAGGTCCATTTCATTATCATCACACTCATCAACTTTGCTAGAAATTAATTACAAACTTCTCATGCAATGATACTTAACCCCAGCAAGACTAAAACACATTTTCCCTCAGGCTTCAGATAAGTGCTGGAGGAACTGTGGCCAAATAGGATCATTATACCACATATGGTGGGAGTGCCCGGGTATCATAAAATATTGGGAAGACGTAAGAAGACATATTAATTTCCTTTTTGGCTGTTCCTGGCCTCTTGACCCACTAATTTTCCTTTTTAACATATTTCCGAAACCTCCCTCAAAACTACATGGCAAATTATTCCACATTATGTTAAACAGCGCCAAACAATTACTCCCAAGATTATGGAAACAAGAGAAGATACCCCTCATACAAAATTGGCTACAACAAACATAAAAAAATATTTCTCGAGAGAGATATTACCACATGTCCACAAATACCTTGGAAGTCTTTCATAATATTAACTTCCTATGGGAAACAAAACCACAGACCCCACAAGACTGGACTCTGACAGCTATTTAAACCTACCCTTCTCTATAGTCTTATTGCCTAAACTGACCACCCCTATCTTTTCAACACTGTGAAACCCTTATTAAGGGTATTGTGGTCTTAAAGAAGTCGAATTACTGTGATGTCAGGTGTTTTTGTGTACCAACATCCATATTATTTGTGATATTGTCTTTTGATGTCCTTGTTTGGACTCTGAATTTCATGTAAACCCTTCTTATTCTTTTTCTTTCTCTTTATTGTTTATCTATTTAAAAAAAAAAAACATGCCGACACCTGCATTATATATTCATTAACCCCTAATCTGCCGCTCCGGACACCGCCGCCACCTACATTATACTTATGAACCCCTAATTTGCTGCCCCCAACATGGCCGACACCTACATTATATTTATTAACCCCTAATCTGCCGCCCCCAATGTCGCCGCAACCTAACTACATTTATTAACCCCTAATCTGCCTCCCACAATGTCGCCACAACTATAATAAAGTTATTAACCCCTAAACCTAAGTCTAACCCTAACACCCCCTTACTTAAATATAATTTAAATAAATCTAAATAAAATTACTACAATTAACTAAATAATTCCTATTTAAAACTAAATACTTACCTATAAAATAAACCCTAAGATAGTTACAATGTAACTAATAGTTACATTGTAGCTAGCTTAGGGTTTATTTTTATTTTACAGGCAACTTTGTATTTATTTTAACTAGGTACAATAGTTATTAAATAGTTATTAACTATTTAATACCTACCTAGTTAAAATAAAGACAAATTTACCTGTAAAATAAAACCTAACCTAAGTTACAATTACAACTAAAACTACACTATAATTAAATTAATTACTTAAACTAAATATAATTAATTACAATTTTAAAAAAATATCTAAAGTACGAAAAAAACCAAACACTAAATTACAGAAAATAATAAAATAATTACAAGATTTTTAAACTAATTACACCTACTCTAATCCCCCTCACAAAATAAAAAAGCCCCCAAAATAAAAAAGCCCTACCCTACACTAAATTACAAATAGCCCTTTTACCTGTAAAAAAAATACAATTCCCCCCCAACATTAAAACCCACCACCCACACAACCAACCCTACTCTAAAACCCACCCAATCCCCCTTAAAAAAAACTAACACTAACCCCTTGAAGATCACCCTACCATGAGACGTCTTCACCCAACCAGGCAGAAGTGGACCTCCAGACGGGCAGAAGTCTTCATCCAAGCCGCGCAGAATAGGTCCTCCAGACGGGCAGAAGTCTTCATCCAGATGGCATCTTCTATCTTCATCCATCCGACGCGGAGCGGCTCCATCTTCAAGACATCCGTCGCGGAGCATCCTCTTCATCCGGAGTCTTCTTCAACAATGACGGTTCCTTTAAGTGACATCATCCAAGATGGTGTCCCTTCAATTCCGATTGGCTGATATAATTCTATCAGCCAATCGGAATTAAGGTAGGAAAAATCTCATGGTAGGGTGATCTTCAAGGGGTTAGTGTTAAATTTTTTTAAGGGGGGATTGGGTGGGTTTTAGAGTAGGGTTGGTTATGTGGGTGGTAGGTTTTAATGTTGGGGGGAAATTGTATTTTTTTGCAGGTAAAAGAGCTGATTACTTTGGGGCAATGCCCTGCAAAAGGCCCTTTTAAGGGCTATTTGTAATTTAGGGTAGGGTAGGGCTTTTTTATTTTGGGGGGCTTTTTTATTTTGTTAGGGGGATTAGAGTAGGTGTAATTAGTTTAAAAATCTTGTAATTATTTTATTACTTTCTGTAATTTAGTGTTTGTTTATTTTCGTACTTTAGATAATTTTTTAAAATTGTAATTAATTGTATTTAGTTTAGGTAATTAATTTAATTATAGTGTAGTGTTAGGTGTAATTGTAACTTAGGTTAGGTTTTATTTTACAGGTAAATTTGTCTTTATTTTAACTAGGTAGTTATTAAATAGTTAATAACTATTTAATAACTATTGTACCTAGTTAAAATAAATACAAAGTTGCCTGTAAAATAAAAATAAACCCTAAGATAGATACAATGTAACTATTAGTTATATTGTAGCTAGCTTAGGGTTTATTTTATAGGCAAGTATTTAGTTTTAAATAGGAATTATTTAGTGAATTGTAGTAATTTTATTTAGATTTATTGTAATTATATTTAAGTTAGGGGGGGTTAGGGTTAGACTTAGATTTAGGGGTTAATACATTTAATATAGTGGCGGCAGATTAGGGGTTAATAAATGTAGGTAGGTGTCGGCGATGTTAGGGCCGGCAGATTAGAGGTTAATAAAATGTAACTAGTGCTTGCGATGCGGGAGTCCGGTGGTTTAGGGGTTCATATGTTTATTATAGTGGCGGCGATGTCCGGTTTGGCAGATTAGGGGTTAAAATATTTATTTTAGGGTTTGCGATGTGGGGGGGGGCTTGGTTTAGGGGTTAATAGGTAGTTTATGGGTGTTAGTGTACTTTTTAGCACTTTAGTTAAGAGTTTTATGCTACAGCGTTCTAGTGTAAAACTCTTAACTACTGACTTTAAAATGCGGTAGCAGCCTTGACAGGAGAGGGTCTACCGCTCACTTTGGTCAGACTCATAATACCAGTGCTATGCAAGTCCCATTGAAAAAATAGGATACGCAATTGACGTAAGTGGATTTGCGGTATTTCCAAGTCTGGCCAAAAAAGTGAGTGGTACACCTGTACCTGCAAGACTCGTAATACCAACGCACAACTCTTAATCTAGGTGTATGCTTGTAAAAGCATTGACAACATACACACAAAAGTGCAACATATAAAAGTTACATTTTTACTTTATATGAAATTCTTTAAAAGGATAAATTACGAGCAATTGTTTTTTTTTTTTTACATTTTAGCTAATATTTTTTATTTTATCACATCAAGCATGTTTTTCAGAACATTACATATTATATTATCGTATTACTTTGAGAAGAACCTGGGAAGTAAAGTATTGACTTCCCATTGCATTATATTAAACTGGTTAATTTTGCACATATTCTTTTTGCAACAGTACCTACTGGAATGGAACCCCAGCCTAAAGTAAGGGTTACGTGTATTTAACTAATAATCTCTAGTCATTAAAATATCTACTTATATTAGAGATTTGTTTAAAAAAATGAGAGGGGTGTGTTTGTTTTTTAATAATATATCTATTTATATTTTCTTAATTAATGACAATCTTTGTATTTGCTAAACATTTTCTCTATCTTAAACATAGCAAGCCGGTAGGTGCAGACACAATATCTGACTTTAACTGGATTTGACAAGCTGACTTGACATTGTAAGTTGGTTATACTGCATGTATAGAGCTTATTTGCATTACTTCTAATAGCAATATCCTCAATATTAAGAGAAAAAAAGTTGACATGGTAGATGCCTATCAGCTGCAAGTCAGAGATTTTTTTTTTTTTTTAAATCTTATTTTTCAACCCAAATACCTGGATTGTACATTTTGCTGCAGCAAATATTAGCCAAGTGCTAAACTATACTTCTGCTCAGGTATCTTTTTAAATGCCTTTATTGAAAAATAATATTAAATAAACCCACTATTAAATGACAAAACTATTAAGATTGCACAATTCATTAATTAGGGGACCTTGTATGTAGTGGGAACAGAAGAGTTGTGGAACAAGGATAAAGGAAGTGGTGTAGAGCATCATAACCTCTTAATGACATATGACAGAATTTTTCCGTCATAAAACAATTGAGCAAACTGAAAGCTGTGTTCTTAAAGGGTTAAAATAAGTGCCTGGTTCCAAAGTAAACAAAAGGAAATGTTTGGGGATATTTAGTTTGCTAAATTAATTACATTTACAGACTTAAACAGTTTACAGACAATTTGTAATTGTCTCTCTAATACCCAAGACAACAGAGATAAAGAAATATTTTTTCATTCTGATTCTATTATGAGGCAAATCTCTATTATTTACAAACATCCATTGGTTTCAACCATTCCTTAAAGGTTAAACTGAACCAATTTTTTTTTCTTTCATGATTCAGATAGAGCATGCAATTTTAAGCAACTTTATAATTTACTCCTATTATAAAAAATGTTTCATTCTCTTGCTATCTTTATTTGAAAAATAAGGCATCTAAGCTATTTGTTTGGTTCAGTACCCTGGAAAGCACTTGTTCATTGGTGGATACATTTATCCACCAATCAGCAAGAACAACCCAGGTTGTTCACCAAAAATGGGCCGGCATCTAAACTTACATTTTTGCATTTCAAATAAAGATACCAAGAGAATGAAGAAAATGTGATAATAGGAGTAAATTAGAAAGTTGCTTAAAATTGCAAGCTCTATCTGAATCACAAAATAAATAATTTGGATTCAGTGTCCCTTTAAGAGGCATATTGCACCTCCACATTGCAATACAAAATGTTTAATTGTGCACAGTAATAAAACTTTTTAATATACAGTATACATTTCATTTTTTACTCCATCCATTTTATCCAGTAATTTAAAGGAATTTTTATACAACTATTATTGATTCATTAAAAAGCACTAACATACTCCTATGTAGCGCTGTAACATTAAATTATTCAGTTTTGGAGTTCAATAATCAGAAGACATATACACAAATTGTAAAGGGTAGAGGGTCCTGCCCTTGAGTGACTGTAAGCTGTAAAACATCTTTACATAAAATGATCAAGAGGACAGGTAGACTCATGAACTTACATTCTAAAGTAAGTAAATGGGGAAGCTGAGGGAGAGAGAACAGAAGCACAGAGGCATATTAGAGTAAACTGTATAAATCCTTGAACCAATTTGTTTTTAAGGAATGCTTGAAGATTTGGAGACTAGAGGCAAGTCTGACTGAGCAAGGCTAGGCATTCCATATAATAAGTGCAGTTCTGGAAAAGTTTTACAGATGAAAGCATGAGGAGGAAATAATGAGAGATGCAGAGAGAAGTAGGTCATGGGCAGAGCAGGGGTGGTAGGTCAGGGAGCTTATGCAGATAAGTGAAGAAATATAGGAATGTGCAGTGTTGGTGAGGGCTTTGCATGTGTGGGTCAAATGTTTTAATTGTATTCTTGAGGTTAATGGGAGCCATTTGAGGGTTAGCAGAGAGGTGTCACAGATTTGGAATGATGTGTAGGCGAGCCTGGTCGAGGCATTTATGATGGATTGCAGTGTGGACAGGTGGTAACTTGGGAAACTAGATAGAATTGAATTGCAGTAGTCAAGGAGAGAAATAATAAGTGAGTGAATAAGAATCTCAGTTGTATCTTGAGTGAGGAAAGTGAATGATTTTGAGATATGTTTAAGGTGGAATCAACAGGAGTTAGCTAAGGACTTAATATGAGGAGAAATTAAGAAATGTCTGTGTCAAATGTGATCTCAAGTCAGTGGGTATGAGGGGTACGGGTGATGATAGAACAAAGTAACATATTGCGAATTTGGGAGATTGGTACAAGGATGAAATCGAAGGATCTAAGTTTTAGATATGTTCAGCTTTAGGTAGTGAGATTTAATACCGTATTAGATACTAGATAGGCAGTTGATAACACAAGGCAGCATACAAATTAATCTGAAACCCACGTGTCTTGATTAAGGAGCCTAGATATGATGTGTTGACTGAAAAAAGAAGGTGACATAGAACTGAGCATTGGGATACCACGAAAAAACAAACAAAAAAAAAAACTGAGCTGTTGTTTGTTCCTGTCAGACTGCTTCTCATTCTGTTTGTATTTGAATTATGACCCTGGGGAAAGTCTCACTAAGGGGGAAGGGGGAACCAGACATGGATTCCTTGCCCAATGTGCTTAGAGGGATATGGCTGCACCTCACTTATAAAGCCCAAAGGATGCTGAAACGATCATCTGGGGTTGCCCTTTCCCTTGTTCAAATGAGAATTGCCTGGTATTTTGGGGCTGGACTGATCTTGCTAGGAGGGATAAGACTGATATACTTCAGGAAAGTTTTCCTCTGTGAAAAGCACAATTGGTCAAAAAGAAGCTACTCCCAGGTGGTAACCAGGCCATAGAACAAGTCACTGAGCTGTTGTTAGTTCCTGGCAGATTGCTACTCTTTCTGTTTGCATTGGGATACCCCAACAGAGAAGGGTAGAAGAGAAGAGGATGAGCCAGAGGAAGGTAAATTAAAGGTATTGTTAGAAAGGTATATAAAAAAGACACATTAGAGCTGTGCCCCAGTTGCCTATGGAATGAAGGGTTTGGAGCAGTAGTGGACTATAAACAATATCAACGTCTGCAGCTAGGCCTAAAAGGATTAACATAGAATAGGGGTCTTTAGACATGGCAGTAAACAGGTTATTTGATAGCAGTTTCAGTAGAGAATTGGAGGCATAAACCAGGTTTTAAGGATCAAAAGAAAGTGTGATAAGTGTAAAAAAATCAGTTTGAGAAGATTAGAGGCAAGGGAATGCATAGAGATTGGGCTGTAGTTGCAGTAAAATGCTGGATTTCTTAAGAAGTGCTGCTATTAGTGCATGTTTAAAAGATGATGGATTGTACCAGTTTAAAGAGAGAGGTTGGATAGGTGTAAGAACAGAGAGAAAGGAGGGTATCAGTTGTGGACTAATTGTGGACTAGTTGTGAAGAAGTAAGATAAATAGAACAGGCAGTAAAATTGGAATATGAAAGGAGAGAAGAAACTTACTCCACAATAACAGGAACAAGCGTTTTTTGGTAGGCTGAGCTTGGTTGTTTGCAGTGATTTTTGAGGAGTAGACTTTGTTGTGATAGGAGACTATTTCATGCCAAAGGGAATCAATTTTATTTTTTAGATGCATGGAAATGTCTTGTGATGTGAGATAAGTGGTAATAGGAGGAGATGGTAGACACAGGTACAGGAGGGTGTTAAAAGTTGAGAAATATGCTTAGGGTTATAGGGTATAGATTATATGATTGTTGAAAAGTAGTTTTGCTTGGAGAGGTTAGGGATCAAGGAGTATGCATATAGCCAAAACTTGCAGTGCAAGTAGTGAGATTTCCTTCAGTACAGATACATTTTTGCAAGTAATATGTCAGCTGTGTATGCCATGGTTGGGGGTGCTTATGTAGGGTGCAGGCTCTGAAAGGAGTGTCTGTTTTGTCAAGGGCAGAGGTTAGAATGGAATCGATTCCTTAGGACAAAAAAGGTTGGAGATTGTAGGGAGAAGAGGAATTAGGGTGTTTGAGTGTAGTTCTGTGTTATGATGTATACATTCTTATGAAGTCAGGAGTTATGGAGGGTTAAGTGATGGGTGTGCAGTAGGTGTAGTGATGTTGTATGTTAACAGATTGTGATCAGGAATTGGGAATGGGGAGTTAGTAAAATGAGAGATAATTAGTCAATTGAATGACCATCTTTGTGAATCGGGGAATTAGTCCACTATGAGAGGCCAAAGGAAGAAGTGAGCTTAAATCTCTTGGAGCAATTGGGCTATCAATCAGATTATTGAAGTCACCAAGATTGAGGGCAGGTGTGGCACAGAAGAGTAAGTAAGGTGGAAAAGGAAAAGTGTGTGTTAAAAGGGGGGTGATATATGAGAGCAACTTGTACCGATACTAGTTAGAATTAGCAAATTGTAAGAGCTTTAAAGGTACAAAATATAAGGGAATAAATTTGTGTTATGAGTTGAAAAGTACAGTGTGAATAGAACATTATGAAAAAAACACCTCCTAGCTTGTTGCCAGGCCTGTGTGTATGGCAATTGTGAATCTCCTCATATGAAAAAGCAGCAGTGGAGGCTGTGTCTGAAGTACATAGAAATGCCTAAGGTGGGTAAGGGAGTGGGAGATGAAGAGGTCATAGATATAGATAAGTTAGTTGAAGACAGAGTAAGAGTTTTAAAGTGCACAAATGCATGGAGTGTAGCGACTTTGAGAACAAGAGAAATCCTCTAAGGTAAGAGATTAGGGGCTACATTAGATCTCTCCCTCATCCAAAACTATTATTATGACACCAGCATTCCAAAATGACATGTAACCTCTCATTTCAAATGGTAGACCCCCTTCATTTAAATAAGAAAATGCATGTAAATCCATGTGTGGGCTGAGGTTGTTAGAACAATTGCTGAGATATTTGACTGATGTTAATTGCAAATATAATCACTTGTGTCTGTGTTACATTATTTATAGAGAGAGAGAGCGGGAGGGAGGGAGAGAGAGAAAGAGGGAGAGAATAAGAGAGAGGGATAGTGTGAGAGGTAGAGATAGTGAGAAAGAGGGAGAGAGAATGAGAGGGAGATAGAGACATTGAGATTTATGGAGAAATAATATTTTCGTTTTAAATATAGAATTGTTTATTCTGAAGTTTTTGTTCTCTGACGTTTTCTGTTTATATTAGTTTAGCTATTGAAATTCCCACATATATACTGTACAATATATCATATTATTTGGAAACCACAAATATCCCCATGGTATTCACATTAACAGCTATCAAAAACTTGTTAATGGCCATACTAAAATAATGGTTTGCTCTGGAAAACATATTTACAAAATATTTTTCCTATTATATATGATGTTAACCATAGCTCTGAGGTCGTGCTATCCTAAAGAGTTAATTGTGCTCAAACACATAAGCGCAGTAAAAATATTTACTGAATAGCTTCATAAGTTCTAACCTGATGATTAAATCACTATTGTTATGTATGCTTATTAATTTGCTTTATTAAAAAAAGTGCTTATTATTTCAAATTTTTAGTAAATTATTTTTGTTTACTTATCTTGTCTCAGTTTAGTTGATATACGGTGTATAAAAACAGTTATGCTGGCGCTCCAAATACTGGAGATATGACTACTGACTAGGTTGAGATAAGCTGGGCAATAAAAGTTGTAAACGTGTATAAATGTAAACATGTTGCTTTTAAGATTTTATTAAAGAGTTTTAAACTTTTAGTGACTTTAGTCACTTTAACATTTTACCACTCTTAGTGGTGGAATATTGGACAGTCTTCACAATTGTGTTTTTCCTCTTTCCTCTAGAGGTCATATCTGGGGAATATACAGAGTTGATTTACATCTGACAGCTTTATCATTAATCCTACATCTTGGACTATATCCTTATTTCATATGCATATATATTTATAGGGAACACACAATTCCCCTAGACCGCTAGGTAAAGGCACTTTTCATTGCCTTTTTTTTCTAACACCCCACACCAGCCACTTTTAAGCCACAATAACTGCTTAGTGCAGTTTTTTACAATAAAAAAAAAAATTCATTTTTTTTTATTTTTTAAAAACCACTACACACTAAATTTTGGGGGCAATTGGGGGGACATTTAGAAAATTAACCAGAGGTCTGACCTCGTGGTAGCTATAACCAGCAACTTGTAATGGCTGGTTATTTCTATCGCGCAATAAATTAGCGCTCCACTTGTAATCTAGCCCTAAATATTTAAGCATCTCCTGGATTTTCTATGTACGTCATTCCAATTACTAGTGGGAATATCACTCCTGGCCAGCAGGAGGAGGCAAAGAGCACCACAGCAAAGCTGTAAAGTGTCACTCCCCTACCCTTAATCCCCAGTCATTATCTTTGCCTCTGTCAATGGAGGAGATGAAGTTCGGTGTCTGAAGAAATTAATTCCTTTTTTGGGTACTTTTCCCTGCAAGCAAGGATTTGGGTTTAGCTAAGTCCACGACAATCTCTTCAGTAGAGTAGTGGTGGCTTTTAAGCAGTTAGGAAGTTGTGAGGTGGTCCCGACTGTGTTACCTAACATATTGCTACCCTAGTTATAGAAAGCCAAAGTTGGTTACTCTGTTCTTTCTTTTTCCACAGGTATCTGTAAGGAGTATGTGTACTTTCATGCATTGTGAGTTGTCTTTTGTCTTCTAGGTGTTCTTCCACTTCAGAAGTTAACTCTGCAGTATATTGGGACAGTAAGAGAATCCTTTATGACATAGGATTACTGAGGCAGTGGGCAGGCACATATGTATGTGAAGGGGTTACATTTTATAAATTATGTTTCCCTATGTGGCTCTTTATTAAACTTTTCAGATTGCATACAAAGGAAACATTTTATTGGGGCAAACAGTGGGGGCAAGCATTACACATCTATATCAGGTGGAAAGTGCTTTTATTTAAACAAATTTGACTTCTGTTAGCGGTCCCTTTGAGGGACTGTTACAGCTGGTATCGGCTTTCTTTTTTACTCGGCAGGGAAAGTGCGCTTTTAGTTGCTGCGCAGTTCCTCTTTGCTGGTCACATGATCTCCTTCTCTTCCGACATAATGGAGCGGAGTGGAGTCGCGTAATAGATTATTTTCAGTGTTGGCTATTACAGCTGCTGGAAAGAAGCCGTTTGCCGTCTCTGTTCTTCCTTGATTTTCCTCAGAATTGCGGTAAGGCACCTCAGACTGTCTGAGGTGTAGAGATTTCTGAGCATTTTATTTACTTAGTGTATTAACGCTCATGAGTATAGAGAGCTTTTTAAAAGTGACAGAGTCTCTTAAAGTGATAGTAATTTTTTATTTGGAAGTTTGAATTTCTCATTTTATTTTTAGGTAATTATATTTTTCCACTATGGACATGGATCAAGAACCTGTTTCATTTGATAAATGTCTAGAGGCCTAGGTTGTTTTGCCTATGCAATTTTGTGCTACATGTTATCTAGAACGCTGAAAGGTAAAGATAAATTATTGCCCTCTGAGTCTTTTGTCTCCCAGGATGATGCTGTTCAGGCAATGCCACAGTTTTATCCTCAAACATCCCAAGCCTCAATGGTATCACATACAGTGCCCCGCAGTTCCTCTCAACCTCCGGTAGGAGTTTATTTGCCTGCAGAGTTTGCTGCACAGGTATCTTCTGTGGTATCTGTGGCATTATCTGCTTTTCCTATATTGGGGAAACGCAAGAGGAAACCTAAACATTTTTCAGATAGTAAGGTGTCTGTTCCATTTGCTGCTATGCAGATTGCTTTCCCTCATAACTCTGAGGAGGAGGTTACCTTGGTAGCTTCTGAGAGTGAAATCTCAGATTCTTACAGTATAAATCATGTGTCTGATGCTGAAGAAGTAAACTTCAGGTTTAAGCTTGAACACCTTTGTGTACTGTTAAAGGAAGTTTTGGCTACTTTGGATGACTCCGACTCGCCTGTGAGGGTCAACCCTAAAAGATCTAGTAAACTTAAAAAATACTATGATGTTCCTTCCTCTGTGGAAGTGTTTCCTGTTACAGACCGTGTGACAGAGATTATTAAAAAAACAGAATGATTCCAGCCTCCAAATTTGATAAAAGACCTTTATTCCTTCATGCAGGGTCCCAGAACAAACATAAACGTTTCAGGCCATTACTAGGCCCTTAGTCATGTAAACTTAATTACACACAGGTTTCTGACTTTTATACCTTCACCTGTTACCTATACACATGGGAGCATTCTTGAGCACAATAGTGATATCTTAACAAGGGCCTAGTATAGGCCTGAAACGTTGTATGTTTGTTTGTTCTGGGACCCTGCATGAAGGAATAAAGGTCTTTTATCAAATTTGGAGGCTAGAATAATTCTGTTTTTTTGATGTTCAAATGGACTTGGCAAGTCTTACATTCCGTGCCCCTCAACAAAGGTTAAGTGTGCTGTGTTCCACATCTATTGGGAGTTATTTAGTATTGCCACAGATATTATTACACAGGAATGGGAGAAGCCAGGGATGCCTTTCTCCCCATCTCCAGTCATTAAAAAAGATGTTTCCTGTTGCTGACTCCATTAAAGATTCATGGCACATGGTGCCTAAAGTAGAAGGGGCTATTTCTACTTTGGCTAAGAGAACTATGATTCCTATAGACGATAGCTGTTCCTTTAATGATCCCATGTACAAGAAGCTGGAGGCTTATTTAAAAAAGATTTATTTTCATCAGGGCCTTCAATGGCAACACGCAGTTTGTATTGCCACAGTAGCAAGTGCAGCATCTTATTGCTGTGATGCCTTGTCTGAATCAATTTAAGAAGAGACTCCGTTGGAGGAGATCCAATATAGGATCAAGGCTCTCAAACTAGCCAATTCCTTTATTTCTGATGCTAATATGCAAGTTATTAGACTAGGAGCCAAGATGTCTGGTTTCACTGTCCTAGCCCTTAGGGCTTTGTGGCTAAAATCTTGGTCAGCTAATGTTACCTCCAAGTCCAAGCTTCTAGCGCTTCCTTACAGGGGTAAAACCTTGTTGGTACCTGGCCTGGCAGAAATAATTACTGATATTATGGGTGGAAAAGGGTCTTTTCTACCACAAGACAAGAAGAACAGACTTAAAGGATGTCAAAGTAATTTCTTCTTTTTTTAAAGTTCCTTTCGTAACTTTAAAGGTCAAAAGTCTTCCTCTACCTCTTCCAAACAAGAGCAGTCCAGGTCCGCTTGGAAACCCAATCAGTTCTAGAACAAGGGGAAGCAATAAAAAAAAACCTTAGCTGAGTCTGTCAGCATGAAGGGTCTGCCCTCGGTCCAGGATCGGACCAAGTGGCGGAGCAGACTTTCTATGTTTCATCAAGCGTGGATACGAGATTTCCCAGATCCTTGGGTTGTGGACTTAGTATCTCAGGGTTACAAAATAGAATTCAAATCTTGCCCGCCCAGGGGCAGATTTCTCCTTTCAAGATTATCTGCAGACTAGGTAAAAAGAGAGGCATTCTTGAACTATGTTCAGGACCTTTTCTCCCTGGGAGTGATTGTTCCAGTTCCACTAAAAGAACAGGGTCTAGGATTTTATTCAAATCAGTTTGTGGTTCCCAAGAAAGATGGAACTTTTTGACCTATTTTAGACCTGAAGTGTGTCAAAAAATTTACCAGGGTACTGTCCTTCAAAATGGAAACCATTTGTTCCATTCTTCCTTTGGTTCAAGAGGGTCAGTTCATGATGACCATAGACCTGAAGGATGCCTATCTTCATGTTCCCATTCAACAGGATCATCACAAGGTCCTGAGATTCGTTTTTCTAGACAAGCACTTTCAGTTTGTGGCTCTTCTGTTTGGCCTTGCCACAGCTCCCAGAATTTTTTTAAAGGTTCTGGGGGCTCTCTTGGCAGTGGTCAGGTCTCAGGGAAATGCAGTGGTGCCCTACCTAGATGACATATTGGTTCAGGCGCCTTCTTTTCAACAAGCAAACTCTCATACAGAGATCTTGTTGTCTTTTCTACGTTCCCACGGATACAAAATTGAATCTGGAGAAGAGTTCCCTTGTTCCAGCTACAAGGGTGGTTTTCTTAGGGACCATCATATATTCACTTTCTATGAACAAGTTCTTTCCTCTTGCCTTTCTCTACAGTCTACTGTTCGGCCATCAGTGGCTCTATGTATGGAGGTAATTGGTCTGATTGTCGCTTCCATGGACATCATTCCCTTTGCTTGATTCCATTTGAGAGCTCTGCAATTATGCATGCTTAGACAATGGAATGGAGACCAGTCAGATCTGTCTCAAAGGATAGATCTAGATCAGTCGACAAGAGACTCTCTTCTATGGTGACTTTCTCAGGAGCATCTGTCTCAGGGCACATACTTCTGGAGACCTTCCTGGGTGATCATGACCATGGACGCCAGCCTGCTAGGCTGGGGAGCAGTCTGGGACTCGTTAAAGGCACAAGGACTATGGATTCGGCAGGAGTCTGCTCTCCCTATAAATATCTTGGAGTTAAGAGCGATTTACAATGCTCTGATGGCTTGGCCTCAGTTGTCCTTTGCCCAGTTTATCAGGTTCCAATCAGACAATATCACCTCAGTGGCTTACATCAACCACCAGCGAGGAACTCAGAGTTCATTAGCCATGAAGGAGGTGTCTTGGATTATTCAGTGGGCGGAAGCTCACAATTGTTGTCTATCTGCCATCCACAATCCAGGAGTGCATAACTGGGAGGCAGATTTCCTAAGCAGACAGACATTTGATCCCAGGGAGTGGGCTCTCCATCCGGAGGTGTTCTCCAGGTTAACCCTCAAGTGGGGGGTGCCGGAGTTAGATCTAATGGCGTCTTTGCAGAACGCCAAGCTTCCAAGGTATGGTTCAAGGTCAAGAGATCCGCAGGCAGCTCTGATAGATGCTCTGGCGGTTCCTTGGAATTTCAATCTAGCTTAACTGTTTCCTCCGTTTGCACTCCTTCCACGAGTCATTGCTCGTATCAAACAGGAGAGAGCATCTGTAACTTTAATAGCTCTGGCATGGCCTCGCAGAATCTGGTATTCAGACCTGGTGAAGATGTCATCTTTTCCACCTTGGAGGTTACCTCTGAGGAAGGACCTTCTAACTCAGGGTCTGTCATGTTCCAGTGTTCATGTGCTCAGGACACAGACCCTCGGGGCAGTGGTAGGGATTTGGAGACACCGACCCCTGACCCAGGGAAGAGTATCCTGGATGTGGATAGATGATATTCTGTGATTCATATTTGCAAGAAGTGATTGTAGAATTCATGGAGAGTGCAACATATGTATACAATATATTCTGGCTTCACTGTGACTTATAGTTAGTTAATAGGAGTAGCTGCAGGATTCATGAGAGAAAAATATAGCAATGTAGGATGTTCAGGCTTCAGAGTAAACTGGTAGAAGATTGACTCATAGTTGCAAACTATGGTTTGTTGCAGGTTCACAGTACATAATATTATATAGAGCTGTATGTCAGTAATAAGCAGAGCAGCACAGGTGATAGACAAGTTGCAAGTTTAAGGCATGAAATACTGTTTGTGCATATATTAGAGAATCACAGGAAAGCTCTTTAATTGAACACATAGATGCAGCATTCTGAATATATTAACATATTTGGAGGAGGACATTTCAGCTATGACAACTTGTAGCAGAGAATAGTTATAAAGTTTTGAGTAAGATGCTGTTGTAGTAATTAGAGAGTGATTATAACCAAATGCATACTTGTAATTTAGAATTAAGTTCAGAGTTTGTTAAGTAGCAGTGTCCAGGAAACAAAAATGGAATTATATGGATACTTGCGATTAAATGATTTTAAGCATAGCTAAAAGGAAAGGCTGTAGCTTGAATATGCTGGTAAAATCCATGCAGTAACAGTCACAGACCTCTGTTGTTTTGGAACACAACTTTAAAGCTAATGCAATGCACATTAGGCCTGAGATGGTTTAAAAAGAGACTAAGGGAATCAGGTGCATGAATGATTAATTAGGCAGGTAAGTTGAATGCAGATACTGCCCAAACCAGCATGATTGTCAGTAACAGGGAAGGCAGTCTTAAAGGGACAGTGATATCAGGCAGGAATATGTTACAGGGTCCATTCCTCCATCCAAATCTTGTTTCTATAAAGCTGACTGCTTGGAGATTGAATGCTTAATTCTGACTAAGCATGGGTTTTCTGAGTCGGTTATTGAGACTATGATTCAAGCTCGCAAGCCTGTCACTCAACACATTTACCATAAAGTATGGTGTAAATACCTTTATTGGTGTGAATCTAAAGGCTACTCTTGTAGTAGGGTCAGGATTCCTAGGATTTTGTCTTTTCTCCAGGAAGGTCTGGAGAAAGGGTTGTCAGCCAGTTCTCTAAAAAGTCAGATTTCTGCATTATCAATTCTTTTACATAAGCATCTGGCGGATGTGCCAGATGTTCAATCTTTTTGTCAGGCCCTGGTCAGAATCAGGCCTGTGTTTAAAACTGTTGCTCCTCCTTGGAGCCTTAATCTTGTTCTTAAAGTTTTGCAGCAGGATCCATTTGAGCCAATGCATTCCATAGATATTAAGCTGTTATCTTGGAAGGTTTTGATTCTTAGTGTTATTTCTTCTGCTCTGAGAGTTTCAGAACTCTCAGCTTTGCAGTATGATTCTCCTAACCTTATCTTTCATGCTGATAAGGCGGTTCTTTGTACTAAATTGGGGTTTCTCCCTAAAGTGGTTTTTGATAGAAATATTAATCAGGAAATTGTTGTTCCTTCTCTATGTCCTAATCCTTTTACTCATAAGGAACGTCTGTTCCACAACTTGGATGTTGTGCGTGCTCTAAAATTCTACCTACATGCGACTAAGGATTTTCGCCAGTCTTCTGCCCTGTTTGGTTGTTCTCAAGAAAGTGTAAGGGTTAGAAGGCTACTACTACTTCTCTTTCCCTCTGGTTGAGAATTATGATTCATTTTGCTTATGAGACTGCTGGACAGCAGCATCCTGAGAGAATTACAGCTCATTCAACTAGGGCTGTCTCCTCTTCTTGGGCTTTCAAAAATGAAGCTTCTGTGGAACAGATTTGCAAGACTGCAACTTGGTCCTTCAAGCAGTGGTGTCTTCTGTTTAGGTGTGCCTGTCTTGTTTTCCCTCCCTATTCATTCCGTGTCCTCTAGCTTGGGTACTGGTTCCCACTAGTAATTGAAATGACATTGTGCACTCTCCATGTCTTAGGAAAGAAAACAAAATGTATGCTTACCTGATAAATTTCTTTCCAGACAATGAGAGTCCACAACCCCACCCTTAATTAGACAGTTATTTTTTTACTAAACCTCAGGCACCTCTACACCTTTGTGTTATTCCTTTTTCCATTTCCCTTTGGTCGAATGATTGGGGATTAAGGGTAGGGGAGTGACACTTAACAGCTTTGCTGTGGTGCTTTTTGCCTCCTCCTGCTGGCCAGGAGTAATATTCACACTAGTAATCAGAATGGCGTTGTGGACTCTCCATGTCCGGAAAGAAAGAAATTTATCAGGTTAGCATAAATTTTGTCTTTACCTCTATCCTTAAAGACACAATTGTGTTTTTGCTCTTTTCTCTGGAGGTCATATCTGTGGAATATACAGGTTTGATTTACACCTGACAGCCTCATCATTGAGCCTATATCTTGCACTATATCCATATTTCATGTACACATTGTTTTCTTGACACATACACTAGCCCTTTCACAACTTTTAAGGTTACAGTATGGGGATTTTCAATTAACTCCTTTATTCACTGCGACAGGGATATACTCATTTACATGTGGGACATTAACCTATTTTAATTTGAATCCATCCTCATCACTGATTAACCACATGAATATAATTTGTATTTTGAAATGATGGGTAATTTTACTAAAACTTTGACACATGCCCTGACTACACATCTTCCTTGTTGACAAAACACAATTTGGGCAATGGTAAATGGCACCAGCTGGCAATAGCACTTAATTGATAGAAGGTGCCAGAGTTTAATACAATGTTACTCTCAAACACTTCACTGTACATTTATAATATAAAAGAGTATTTCATTGTCCTATATACATAGACATTTTTTTTTAGGTTAAAATTTATTTGAAACCAATTCTAATTACATTTTTATTTAATAATTTGACTAGTTGCATTGATAATTTAGGAATCTTGATCTTCACATAGAAATACTGTAATTACTGTAAATAAAAGAAGTTCACTTTCCGAGATGTGGGACAATCGAAAACTAATTACAGCATAACCCATCTTATTGTGTGAGATTAAAGCACTGTATTCAAAACACAAGCTCTGTGCTAGCCGTCTAGCTCCTTAGAGAATGCATTCTGCTATTCTGTCAGGTTATTACTTGAAGACACTGCAATTGTTAGTCTGAGGCATTGAAGATAAGGAAAAAAATGGAAAATGTCAAAAAGAGGTAATGTTTGTGCATTTACTCTGAGACAAGCAAAGTACAGAGAACATCAATGTGTGTCACATTACTTAATGGGAACCTTCATGAATTGTGTGATGTAATAACCTGTAATGAGAATCTTACCTCATGCCTTTAACTCTAATTGGAGGTGAGTGGAGGAGGTTACTGGGTTGCTATTGCAAAGAAACATACAACACAGCAGGCAGATTTATACCATTAAGTTACTATGGTAACTTAAGAATGTTTTGGCAGACAACATCACATAAGACATGAGTATATTAATGCCACTGGTATGTTATATCTTGTTTGCTTGTTTGTTTGTTTTCAATACACATTGTATTGCCTGCAAGCCAAAAAGAATTTATTGCAAATCTTTGCATGCGTAGGAAGAACCGTGCGTATTTCAGATTGAAAGTAAACACGATAGCTTGAGGACAATTAAATTTAACGCATGCCAGAATAGTGTGACTCTAGTAAACTGTTACTCTCAACAAAAAGTTAAGTCAAGTATAATAATACTAATGTGAAGAAAAAGAAAACAGCAATCCGGCGTTTGTGCAAATCAAGTTATGATTTTTTCTGGTCAGTGCAGGTTGGACATTAAAGAACTCCACATAGAGCAACAAATTGTCCACTTCGTGTGACCAAACACACTTCGTCAGTATAATAATACTATCTAATAAGAATCATTAAATAAAAAAATTACATTCACAAGTTTTTAGAGCTCAAAGATATAAGGTCTCAAGTGTAAGAAAAAAAAAGGCATGCAAATGGCTTTAACATAGAGGTTTCATTCATATACATGTGTTAATGTGTGTGTGTGTGTGTGTGTGGGTATATATATATATATATATATATAGTCCATATAGCCATGCACTTGCTCAGTACTTTCCATTTATATGCCCAGGTACTACCTCTGGAAGTTTAGTACACATCACAAAACAGGTTGAAGGCTCTCACAGGTACTAAAAAAAAACTGGCAGACAAGGGTGGTGCCATAGTGGTTATGGACACCCAGTATTATAGAGAGGAATTGTTGAGTCAACTGAGGGATATGTCCACTTATTGCATTCTCCCTAACAATCCAACTAAACAATATAAATGGGCACTTAATAACAAAATGACAGTGGCCCTATAGAATGGTTATATAGATGAGTCCCTATATATTTTTCTGAGTGTAACACATCCTAAATATCCAATAATTTATATGGTTCAGAAAATACACAAATCATTGCAAAGCCCCCCTGTACATCCTATTTTATATGCAATATGATCTCTGTACCAAAATATGGCTAAATATGTGGATTTATTTTTTTAGAAAAAAAATAAATACATTGAGACCAAAGCATTCCTATAGGATTCGATTGATCTTATCAAAACATTAGAAGGTATCATATTTCCGGAACATTGCATTTTTAAAACTCTGGATGTCAACAAGATGTTGGTGTTGAGGTTTTCAGACATTTTCTCAGATGAAGAATATGTAGTTCCCCCAATAGGCTTTTTGTTGGATTTGCTTCACACTTTCCTCACACACAATTATTTTAGGTTTGAAGAGACCTTCTATTTGCAATTGGTGGGTATTGCAATGGGATCCATTATGGTTCCCTCTTATGCAAATATTTTAATGTCTCAGTTCAAGTATAGATATATACTTGAAAAAAAAATCCCATATATTAATGTAGCATCACTACATTGACAATTGTTTGTAGTATTAATGGGAAGAGCTCAGAAATGAGAAAGTTGGGCACAGCTTCCGAACACACATGAGACATATGTTAAGTTCAAAATGGAGAAGAGTGATAGGGAGATCCACTGTTTGGATCTATGTATATACTGTATAAGAAGTCACTAGACAAAGGTTGCCTTTTCTGTACAACATTATATTCTAAGGCTACGGTTAAAACTATTACAAACAATGTCCAATGAACTTGGTTACCCAAAGCAAAACCAGGTTGCTATAAATGGGGCAATTGTGTTACTTGTAATATAATGTTAACTGGACCAATGTACAGTATCCGTTATAGACTTATATGCACTTCATATAAGGTAATATATTTTATCACCTGTCAATGTGGGGTCTTCTATGTTGGTAAAACCAACACAACCTTCAGGGAGAGACTGGCTCACCACAAGAGTGCAATTAAAACAGTCCTGAAGGAAGGCAACATAGACCAACCAGTGGCCAGACACCTTTTGGATAACCATCAAATGGAAGCAATGGTGAAGACTATGCTGATAGATAGGATTCCCCTGTTGAGGAAGGATGGAGACTGGGATTAGAGTTACCGAAGAGGGAAGCCCTGTTGGTCTGTAAATTGGTACATCAGGAATATTCCTATTTTATTAAGGACATTAGAATTAACACACTGCATATATAATTGTTACGTACTAGATTAAGTGTTTGCATTCTATGCAAACGGTAGGTACTGTTTGGCAGATCACATAAATAGAGTTTGTACTTAAATTGCAGGTATTAGCATTGTATGCAAAATTGCGGTCCACATCTTGTCATTTTTTTAATACAGCGTTAAGGGTTAACATTTCTTACATAACTGAGAGATAGGGGAGAGAATATTAAAGGTGTTATATACTTCAACATCTTTGTTGAAGGAGCAGCAATGCACTATTGAGATCTAGCTAAGCCAATGACAAGAGGCATATATGTGCAACCACCAATTAGCAGATAACTGCCAATAGTGCATTGCTTCTCCTGAGCCTATTTATATATGCTGTTGAGCAAAGGATAACTAGAGTATGAAGCAAATTTGATAATAGAAGTAAGAGACCGCTGTTTAGTAATTTGGAGAACTGAGGTTAAAATGAATGTGTTTTGTCAGGTAGATAATGACATATTATATCTACTACTCTACATTACGTGAAAGGGTTGGTGAATATTAGGAGTGGTGGAACCCTGACTGTAGACTTGGAGGTGCTTAAAAAACTCACTAGTGCTTAGCTGGTTTATGTTTACTAAAATATATAACCACCTGAAATGTCGTCTCTTTATCCATATCGTTTTGTGATGAAGAAAAATAAAACATGATTTCCATTATATAAGAATATTATGTAAATAAATGGGGCTAGTTAGTTACTAGCCCTATATAGGGCTTGATTACAAGTTGTTAGCTATTATTTACTATTTAATAGCTACCTAGTTAAAATAATTACCAAATTACCTGTAAAATAAATCCTAACCTAAGTTACAATTAAACCTAACACTACACTATCAATAAATTAATTAAATAAACTACCTACAATTACATACAATTAAATAAACTAAACTAAATTACAAAAACAAACAAACACTAAATTACAAAAAATAAAAAAAGATTACAAGAATTTTAAGCTAATTACACCTACTCTAAGCCCCATAATAATAACAAAGCCCCCCAAAATAAAAAAAATCCCTACCCTAATCTAAATTAAAATAGTTAACAGCTCTATTACCTTACCAGCCCTTAAAAGGGCTTTTTGCGGGGCATGCCCCAAAGAAATCAGCTCTTTTGCCTGTAAAAAAAACACAATACCACCCCCAACATTACAACCCACCACCCACATACCCCTACTCTAACCCAAACCCCCCTTAAATAAACCTAACACTACCCCCCTGAAGATCTCCCTACCTTGAGTCGTCTTCACTCAGCCGAGCAGCGATGGACCAAAAGAAGACATCCGGAGAGGCAGAAGTCTTCATCCTATCCGGTCAGAAGAGGACATCCGGACCGACAAACATCTTCATCCAAGCGGCATCTTCATCCATCCGACGAGCAGCGGCTCCATCTTCAAGACCTCCGGCGCGGAACATCCTCTTCTACCGACGACTACCGACGAATGAAGGTTCCTTTAAGTGACGTCAGGATTCTATCAGCCAATCGGAATTAAGGTAGGAAAAATCTGATTGGCTGATTGAATCAGCCAATCAAATTCAAGTTCAATCGGATTGGCTGATCCAATCAGCCAATCAGATTGAGCTTGCATTCTATTGGCTGATCGGAACAGCCAATAGAATGTGAGCTCAATCTGATTGATAGATGATAGATAGATAGATAGATAGATAGATAGATAGATAGATTATAGATAGATAGATATTGTATATATAGATATACTGTATTTAGATAGATATAATAAAAATAAAAAAATAAAAAAATTCTAAATTAAGAAAATAGGAATTTTAAGTATTTTTATTCAAAACACATTAAAACATGTTTAAAATTAATAAAAATTATATTGCATGCTTAAAGATATTTTACTTGGAAGGGCTCAAATGTGTATATGTACATATATATGTATATATATACAGGTGGCCCTCGTTTTACAACGGTTCAATTTACACCGTTTCAGAATAACAACCTTTTTTTTCAGTCATGTGACTGCTATTGAAAAGTATTGAGAAGCAGTGCATTGATTAAAATAGCCAGTAGGTGGAGCTGTCCACTTGTGTTGCAGCAAAGCCAAGCAAGCTGAAATTAATCAGTTTAACCAGACCTGAGCTATCAAGCAGATTTCAAAGGAACAAGATCTTCCTGTCTATAAATCAGTCCAGATTGGAATGCATAGAAAGAACTGTTTGCAGAAAAATGCAAGTTAAGTCTGTGTTGTGTGAATATTTTATTAGGTTTATAATGCTGTTTAGCAAATGTTTTTGTTCATTTAACTTAGTTTAATTATATATTCTATGTTGTGTGATTATTTTATCAGGTTTATAATGCTGTTTAGCATTTAAAGTCTTCATTTCAAAGCTTTAAAAATAATGTATTAGGGTTCCAGGCCCCTCTCCAAATTGTCATAAGTAACACCTATCTCCCTCACTTCCCATTGACTTACATTATAAACTGGGTTTCAATTTACAACGGTTTCGATTTACAACTATTCCTTCTGGAACCTAACCCCGGCGTAAACGGAGGGCTACCTGTATATACATATATATATATATATATATATATATATATATATATATATATATATATATACAGTATGTGTATATATGTGTATATATTTATGTATGTGAGCACATACATAGTTATACATATAAACACATAAAATAAAATATATATACACATATGTTTCGATTTTAGAATATTTTTTTAACCCTTACACTTTGCTTCAGGTCTCAACTTGTACAATGAGCGCTATTTAGCAAAGTGACAATAACCATTGAAAGTATAGTTTAAGCTACAGTGATGTTGACCGTGCTAACCCTTATATGGTAAATGGGATTTTTTTAAACTAGGGAACATTCAATTTTACACTAGATATCTAGTTTTTCAAAATCTTATAATATTCACCTGGTAGGCCATCTACCCTTAGGAATTCAAGGAGTTAATGGCCAGGATTTCATCCTGTAGACTAACAAGAGTATGTCTAACATCTGAACAGGTTGTATTTTGACTATAAATTTGGTGTGTGAAAGTTAGTTAACTGTAATTTGATCAGTAGTTATAGTGCCCTAAGGAGTTTTTAATTTGAGTATAAATATATTTCCCTTTATCACCTACTATAAAGCATGCTATCAATCTAACTTAATTAACCACATTAATTAATCATGCATTAAAGGAAGATAATGCCCATATGCTAAATCACTTGAAAGTGATGCGGTATAACTGTGAAAAGCTGACAAGATATTATCACCTGAACATATTTATGTAAAAAAGGAAGATTTTTGACCTTAAAATTTCTTCATCTCACAATAGTAAGTGACCCGTGAACAGTTATCTTTCAGTTACTGTCCAGCTGCAGATTGAAATATTTTTTTTTTAATCAGCATCATATTTCCTAGTAAAATTCCTTAAAATGAGTATGGAAATAACATTAATGTGCCTGCACATGCCAGGTGGTTGCTCCATTGCAAGTCCTGGGACTAGCATCCTGATTGACTGCTTAAAGTCTTTTTACAATGGGATGTGGCTACTTAGAAATTTTGAGGTAAAATAGATCTATTTTTTTACATAGAGTTGTTCAGGTGATATTTTCTAGACGTGCACACCTAAAAAATATGTTTTGTTTCGTTTTCATTAGTTAAATAATTTTGTTTCGGCATATTTATTATGTTAAGTTAAATACATAATTTAGTTTTGGCATATTAGTTATGTTAAGTTAAATTGTTTTTTTTCGTATTCATTCGTTATTTCGTATCCATTCGTAATTTCGGATCTATTCATTATTCATATTTCATATTCTATTCTAAATATTAAAATAGAATAATGAATATGAATAAAGAATAGATTCAAAATAACTAATGAATCCGAAAAACAATTTAACAAATATGCTAAAACTTAATTATCTAAACCGCCGACACCCCCACATTGTCAACACTAAATAAAAACCTATTAACCTCTAAACCGCCGCCTCCCATATCGCCAACACTAAAGAAAAACCTATTAACCTCTGAACCATCGTGCCCCCACATCGCCAACATTAAATAGACCTATTAACTCCTTAACCGCTGCCCCCCACATTTCCAACACTAAATAAACATATTAACCCCTTAACCACCGCTTCCCACATCGCCAACACTAAATAAAGTTATTAACCCCTAAACCGCCTTCCCCCCACATCGCAACACTAAATAAAGCTATTAACCTCCAAACTGTCGTCCCCCCACATCACAACTGCCTAAATTAAACTATTAACCCTATACCACCATCCCCCCACATCGCAAACACTAAATAATTGTATTAACCTTTAAACCGCCATCCCCCACATCGCAACTACCTAAATTATACTATTAACCCCCAAACCACCGCCCCCCACATCGTCAACACTAAACAAAGCTATTAACCTCTTAACCGTTGTCCCCCCACAACGCAACTACCTAAATTAAACTATTAACCCCCAAACCTAACACCCCCTAACTTTAACATAATTAAAATAGACCCACATTAAAGTTACAATATTACTAACTACCTAGTTAAAATAAATACAAACTTACCTGTGAAATAAAAATAAAACCTAAGCTTAAAGGGACAGTCAAGTCCAAAAAAATCTTTCATTTTTCAAATAGGGCATGTAATTTTAAACAACTTTCCAATTTACTTTTATCAACAATTTTGCTTTGTTCTGTTGGTATTCTAGTTGAAAACAAACCTAGGAAGGTGCATATGATAATTTCTAAGCCCTTGAAGGCCGCCTCTATTTTATTTACTTTTCACAGCAGGGGAGAGTAAGCTCATGTAGGCCATATAGATAGCATTGTGATCACGCCTGTGGCTATTGGCAGACACTGACTGCACTAATTGGCTAAAATGCAAGTCAATAGATAATAACTAAAAGTCATGTGATTAGGGGCGGTCAGAAGATGCTTAGATACAAGTTAGTCACAGAAGTAAAAAGTGTATTAATATAACAGTGTTGGTTTTGCAAAACTGGGGAATGGGTAATAAAGGGATTATCTATCTTTTTAAACAATATAAATTCTGGTGTTGACTGTCCCTTTAAACTAAAAAAAACCTAACATTACTTGTTTAAAAAAAATAATAATACAAAATTAAAAAACCTAACATTACTAAAAATAATAAAACCTAACATTACAAAAGAATAAAAGCTACAATTACAAAAAAAAATAAACACTAAAATTTACAAGAAAAAAAAAATAACCCCAAAAAAACGAATCTATAAATAAACTAGCAGTAGCCCTTAAAATGGTCTTTTGTAGGGCATTGCCCTAAAGTTAAAAGCTCTTTTTCCAATAAAATAAACCAAATACCCCCCTAACATTACAACCCCCCAACCCCTCAACCCTTAAACCCCCAAAATAAAAAAAAACTAACTAAACAAACGAATCCACCCATTGCCCCGAAAAGGGCATTTGTATGGGCATTGCCAATAGGATTTAAGCAGCTCTCATCCTATTGGCTGATTTGAATTTTTCAACCAAAAGGAATGCAAGGGTACCCCAATATAAAAGGGGTACCTTGCATTCAATCTTCAGTGTGTGGCGGATGATCGCATGAAGAGGATCCACCAACCGCTATGCCTCCGACATGCAGATAGAATTGGCGTCCCTTCAATTCCGATTGGCTGATAGAGTTCTATCAGCCAATCGGAATTAAGGTAGAAAAAATCCTATTGGCTAATGCAATCAGCCAATAGGATTGAGCTTGTATCAGCCAATCGGAATTGAAGGGACGCCATCTTGGATGACGTCATTTAAAGGAACTTTCATTCTTCAGTTGGACTTCGTTGGAAGAGGATGCTCCGCGTTGGATGTCTTGAAGATGGAGCCGCTCCGCGCCGGATGGATGAAGATAGAAGATGCCGTCTGGATGAAGACTTCTGCCCGTCTGGAGGACCTCTTCTGGCCGGCTTCGATGAAGACTTCTGCCCATCTGGAGGACCACTTCGCCCGGCTTCATTGAGGACTTCGGCCCGGCTGGGTGAAGACTTCTCAAGGTAGGGTGATCTTCAAGGGGTTAGTGTTAGGTTTTATTAAGGGGGGATTGGGTGGGTATTAGAGTAGGGTTGGGTGTGTGGGTGGTGGGTTTTAATGTTGGGGGGCTATTGTGCTTTTTTTTTTACAGGTAATAGAGCTGATTACTTTGGGGCAATGCCCCACAAAAGGCCCTTTAAAGGGCTATTTGTAATTTAGTATAGGGTAGGGCTTTTTATTATTTTGGGGACTTTTTATTTTATTAGGTGGATTAGATTAGGTATAATTAGTTTAAAAAACTTGTAATTATTTTATTATTTTCTGTAATTTAGTGGGGACTACAAAAAACAAAAACAAGAGAAGCGCGGACTCAAGTGTAGCATTAAAAGTTTATTATAAAATCACACACAAAAAGGTAAAAAACTCACAAGATGCTCATAGCATATATGCACATCATAGCCGTCTGCTATAAGTGTCCCAATCTCCAATATCCCTCCGTGTCTGTATTCCGTAGTATAATAGTTCCAAATGTGCCCTTGTTGTAAGGAAGCTCTTTACTACAAGCCGACCGAACCCGCTCTGCAGTCGCGGGGATGTGATGTCTTAGGTGCGCTGGGCAATAGACACATGGACACATGTATAGTATGGATAGTTACGGATCATCCAAGGGACCAAGGGACCAAGGTTTTTTTTCGTACTTTAGATAATTTTTTTTTAAATTGTATTTAATTGTATTTAGTTTAGGTAATTAATTTAATTAAAGTGTAGTGTTAGGTGTAATTGTAACTTAGGTTAGGATTTATTTTACAGGCCAATTTGTATTTATTTTAGCTAAGTAGTTATTAAATAGTTAATAACTATTTAATAACTATTGTACCTAGTTTAGCTAACTAGTTAGTTAGCTAACTTTTAGCTAACTAAAATGTAACTATTAGTTATATTATAGCTAGCTTAGGGTTTATTTTACAGGTAAGTATTTAGTTTTAAATAGGAATAATTTAATTAATGTTAGTTATTTTATTTAGATTTATTTAAATTATATTTAAGTTAGGGGGTGTTAGGGTTAGACTTAGGTTTAGGGGTTAATACATTTAATATAGTTGCGGCGACATTGGGGGCGGCAGATTAGGGGTTAATAAATGTAGTTAGGTGTCGGTGATGTTAGGGACAGCAGATTAGGGGTTAATAAAATTTAAGTAGTGTTTGTGATGCGGGAGGGCGGCAGTTTAGGGGTTAATAGGTAGTTTATGGGTGTTAGTGTACTTTTTAGCACTTTAGTTAAGAGTTTTATGCTACGGCGTTAGCCCATAAAACTCTTAACTACTGACTTTTAAATGCGGTACCAATCTTGACAGGAGAGGCTGTACTGCTCACTTTTTGGAAGACTCGTAATACCGGCGTTATGCAAATCCCATTGAAAATGTAGGAGATACGCAATTTACGTAAGTGGATTTGAGGTATTACCGAGTCTGGCCAAAAAAGTGAGCGGTACACCTGTCATTTCAAGACTCGTAATACCAGCGTTAGGAAAAAAGCAGCATTGAGACCTCTCAACGCTGCTTTTTAAGGCTAACGCAAGACTCTCGCCGTATTTGTCTTTATCAATGTCCATATATTAATGTCCATATTTTTCCAGGGTTATACTTCTCTTCTTTCTTTGTTCCTTTATCCTATTTCTTTTTGTTAACCATCTTTTGAACTAATAAAGTATTAGAAAATAGTTTTGTAACAAGTAAAAAATGTGTGTGACTTATTATTGAATAACAAACTTTCTTTTGGTATCATTTTCATAGGCTTTAATGCAGCTCAAGTTGTCAACATTGCTCATCATAATAGGGTGGGGGGGAAAGAAAGATTTTTTTTTTTTATTAAATTAAGTGTAAATATCTCAGCTATTATTCCAGTTTATTATTTGTGTGTGTGTGTGTGGGGGGGGGGGGGGTTGTTTCCTCCTATGATCTTTGGTCTAAGGAACCATGTGTCCCAAATTTTCCAGTATAGTTCTAGTTTGTCTAAATGTTGGTAGAAACCTCTTTTCATTGTGGCAAATGAATCAACTGCTTTTAACACACTTTCTAAAGAAGGAGGGTTTGGTTGTTTCCAAGCTCTAGCAATTGATATCTTTAAAGCTGCAAATATGAATGTGGCAAAGTATTTAAAGCTTTTGGCCATTTTCTGCGGAAAGATGTTAAAAAGGGCAGATTTGGGGTCCTTTTGAATCCCAATTTCCAAGGATCTACATAGTCTAAACACTTCACCCCACAGTGCAGCTACTTTTAGGCAGTTCCACCAATATAGAGGTCTGACCCTGCTTGTCCACAATCCCTCCAACAAACTGGGAACCATTTGTGAGAGTTGTAATGCCATCTTAGTGTTATTTTGACAAAAAGCTTTATCGAGTTAGCGCAGTGGAGTGTTTGGGTTATTTTGTAATTGAAAAGGCCTGTGCCCAAATCTTGTCAGAAATTTTAACTTTCAGATCTTGTTCCCAGTCTTTCAGTTGCCAAAAATCTCCTGCAACCACTTCTTTCATTATTAAGCTGTAATGCCAAGAAAGGGGTTTAATCAGTTTTGAGCCTGTTAGCCACCTGTGTTCCCATTCAGCCTGGTGTCTAAGTCTCTTTTTCGGGAATCCCCAGGTAACCAGAAAGTTGTGTAGTTTGATCTGCTCAAATTGTAACCAGTTTAGTGGTAGATGTTTATGAATGCTAAGGGTTCCTACGGGTTTTAACTCATCTTGTGAATATAGCTGGGACACTCAAGTAATATCCCATGTCCTCCAATGTGAAACATGGGAGTCTGGGAGTCACCTCAATAGTCCCGGTATGGAGTGGATAGGAGATGGATGGGGGGCCACCTCAGAATAATGTCTGAGTGACTTCCAGCATTCCAAGTTTTGCTTAATGATCATATTGTGGATATTTAATCTGCTCACTGGGTACTCAGGAATCCAAGGCAGATCTCTCAGATAGATCCCCGCTGGTAAGGAAAATTGTTCTACTCTTTTTCACCCCAAGGTGTCATTAAGCGTACCCCATCCAGAGATATGTGCAAGGCGCCCAGCCTCATAATAAGTGGAAATATTTGGGAGGAGGACTCCACCCTGAATAAAGGTTCTTTTTGTAGTATTTTCTTGGAGATTCTCAATTTTTTTATTTTACCAAATATATCTCACAATTAGGGCATTTAGTATATCTAGGAGCTCTCTGGGTAGGTTAATTGGTAGGCAGCGAAAAAGATATGGGATTTTTGGTAGAACGGTCATTTTGACCGAAGTTATCTGGCCTAACCAGGACACCTCACGAAAGGTCCAGGAGTTCAAGAGTTTCCTAATATCCTGTGTTAGGGTGTTGTAGTTTTTGTCTCTTACTGTGAGAATGTTGGGGCCTCGTTGTACTCCCAGATGTCTAATAGTCTCCACTGACCATTTAAATTGGTAACTCTCTTGGAGTATCTCCAACTCAAATTTCAGGATGTGAATTGGCAGAGCCTCTGTTTTAGAAAGATTAATCGTATAGTAGCTTAAGGCACTAAATTGAGCTATGAGATCAAAGAGCGCAGGGAGTGATCCTATGGGGTTAGTTATTTAGGAATTATGAATAGGGTGATGTCATCTGCTAAAAGTGCTATTTTTTTGCCTAAGTGGCTCAATGGGACACCTCGAATTTCAGCGGAGCTTCTGATGGCCTGGGCCATGGGTTCTATAGCTAGGAGATAGAGGGCAGAGGGCAGCCCTGGCGAATACCTGTCAGGGTTTTTCCCTGTTGTGTTTGCCATGTGCTGCTGGCAGCCATTTTACTCACCTCTCTTCCTGACTTGGTGCATTGTGGGGGATGCTGCTCACTTCCTGCACTTCCTTTTATGGCCAGACTGTTGTGCATCATTCATGTGAGACAGGATGCAGTCTCAGAATTGTGATGTCATCATTTATTATTTAAAGGGCCTCTGTTCAGTATGCTTTGCCTTTGCGTTGTCTGAGACCTGTTTGTGAGAGTTCCTGTGTATTACCTGGCTGCCTGACGTCCTTCCTGGTTCCAGATCCCTGGCTTGTTCCTGACTCTGCTGTTCTCCTTGTTCCTGATTCCGGCTCATCTGACTATTCGCTTTGGCTCCTGACTCAGCTCGTCTGACTACCAGCTCTGGTTTTGACTCCTGGCTTGTTATTTGACTTGTGGACATTTTATAATTTTTTGCTATTAATAATGGTGTGATTATTTTTGCACTTCTCATCTCAGTCTGATTCCTGGCACCCTGACATTACGCAAAGGCCATGAATCCTGATGATGCTAATTATCCAATTTTACCTGCCATAATTTCCAGGATGGATGTACAGGATCACCGCTTGGATCAATTTGCACTAGCCCTGCAAACCCTGCTGACTCGCACTGCACATTTGGACCAAAGTGTCCAACATGTTATGGCTGCTCCTGTTTCCGCTGCTGCACCTTTGCCTACCAGGAGCATGTCCGGTTCTGCACCTCTACCTCAGCGATATGGAGGCGATCCTATTCAGTGCAGAGGGTTTTTGAAGCAGGTGGGCATTTACTTTGAGATGTTACCTCAGGCGTTTCCCTCTGACAGAGCTAAGGTAGGATTTCTCATCTCGTTACTCTCTGACACAGCTCTTGCCTGGGCTAATCCCTTGTGGGAGACTAATAAACCTTTGGTCACGTTTGTCCTTTCCTGGGTGGACTCCTCCATAGTCACTCAGGCTCTTGTTGACTCCGGTGCTGCTGGCTATTTCATTGACAGTGCTTTTGTATCAAAGCACTCCATTCCTGTTTTGCCTCGGTCCGTTCCGCTTGCTATTGAGGCCATTGATGGCAGGCGCCTTCAGCCCACACTCGTTACTCACAAAACTGCTCCATTGTCCATGGATGTTGGGGCTCTCCATTTTGAAACCCTCCAGTTACAGGTGATAAACTCTCCGCATTTTCCAGTTGTTCTGGGTTATCCCTGGCTCTAAAAGCACAATCCCAGTCTCGACTGGCGCAGGTCCAAAATTTTGTTGTGGTCCCCGCAATGTATTTCCACTTGTCTTTGGAAACCAGTTAAAGTCTTGTGCACTTCTTCGGTATCTCAATTGCCAGAGGAGTACCAAGAGTTCCGAGTTGTGTTTGACAAGGTGAGTGCCGGTACGTTGCCTCCTCACCGGTCTTACGATTGTGCCATAGACCTGCAACCCGGAGCCATTCCTCCTCGGGGCCGGGTGTACCCTATGTCTGTTGCAGAGAATTGTGCTATGGAGGAGTATGTTGCTGATGCTCTGTCGTGGGGGATCATCCGCAAATCCTTCTCTCCTGCAGGGGCTGGCTTCTTCTTTGTGAAGAAAAAGGGTGGCGAGTTAAGACCCTGTATCGATTATAGGGGTCTTAATCGTCTTACCATTAAGAATGCTTACCCTATTCCGCTCATTACGGAACTCTTTGACCGCCTCAAGGGAGCTACGGTCTTTACTAAACTTGATTTGAGAGGAACATACAATCTCGTTAGGATTAAGGAGGGTCACGAATGGAAAACAGCATTTAACACCAGGAGCGGGCATTATGAGTATCTTGTAATGCCCTTTGGCCTATGTAATGTTCCTGCTGTTTTTCAGGAATTTATTAATGATGTCCTACGAGATATGTTGCAACAGTGTGTTGTGGTGTACTAGACTTGTGTGCAGCGAAAAAAATGTGTTTCGGTTCGTTTCGGATCAATTTGGATGTTTTCAAATTTTGTTTTTGGATCGATTCGAATTCGGATACATTCGAATGCATTCGTTTCGGATTCGTTCAGATTAATTCAGATTCGAATAAATTTTGATGTATTCAGTTCGGATTTGATTCGTAAATTCTGAAGTTCGGTATGTGTTAGGTGGGATGTGCTGTGTATTAGACTAGTATTATGTACTGTAATATTAGGTGTAACCCATAGCAGAGTGATATAACCTAATATACAGTACAATACTAGTGTAATTGTGATTAGTCCATGGCCATCTGAATGTTACAAATAAATCCGAACTAATTCGGATTTATTCGTTAGATTCTGTGCTACAGTAATTCGGAAATTCGAATCAATCCGAATCTCCGAATTTGACAAATTCGTCCGAATTTAAATTCAGAACGAAACAAAATGCACATGTCTATGGTGTACTTAGACGACATCCTCATACACTCACCCACACTTGAGGCTCATCATTCTGATGTTACACGGGTTCTCCAGAGACTATGTGAGAACAGCCTGTTTTGTAAACTTGAGAAATGTGAGTTCCATCAGACTCAAGTAACCTTCCTAGGTTATGTTATCTTCGTTGCAGGGTTCTCCATGGATCCTGACAAGTCATCTGCAGTTCTGCAGTGGCCTCGCCCAGTTGGTCTTCGGTCTATTCAATGTTTTTTGGGGTTCGCCAATTACTATAGAAAGTTTATTAAAAACTTTTCTTCCTTGGTCAAACCTATCACAGACATGACCTACTCCTGTTATACCTCCTGACCATATTTTGGCTACCATACGTACTAATTTGACTTCTCCCTTGGGGAGGAGATCCTGGCTGCACAAACCAATGCACCACCTGAGAAACCTAGTGGTAAGTGTTTTGTTCCTGAGAATCTTCAAACGAAACTTTTGCACACTTACCACTATCCTAAAGCCGCAGGTCACCCAGGCAAGAACCAAATGATTTGGTCTGTCACTCGAAAATTCTGGTGGCCAGGTCTTCGTTCTGATGTTGCTGCGTATGTTGCCTCCTGCTCAGTTTGTGCACAGAATGAGACTCTTCCTGTGGGTCTTCTTCAACCTATTGCTAATGGTGAGCATCCTTGGACACATCTTTCCATGGACTTCATTGTCAAGCTCCCTGTTTCCAATGGCAATACTGTTATCCTTATGGTGGTTGACCATTTTTCTAAAATGTCACATTGCATTCCCTTGATGAAGCTGCCTACCGCTCAGGAGCTTGCTTCAATTTTTGCACGGGAGGTCTTCTGTTTACATGGGTTACCCAAGGAGATAGTGTCGGACCGGGGTAGCCAATTTGTCTCCAGATTTTGGCATTCCTTTTGTGCTCAAATGGGGATCCAGCTTTCCTTCTCCTCAGCATATCACCCTCAATCCAATGGGGCTGCGGACGGGTCTAATCAAGCTCTGGAACAGTTCCTCCGTTGCTATGTCTCAGATCACCACAATAATTGGTCTGAACTGTTACCTTGGGCCGAGTTTGCTCGTAATAGTGCTATTAATGCTTCCTCCAAGTTATCCCCGTTCATGGCGAATTATGGGTTTCAACCATCCTTGTTGCCCAATTCATTCATGTCTCAGGGTATTCCGGCTTTGGAGGAGCATCTCCGGCAACTCCGTTCCACGTGGGTGCAGATTCAGGATTGCCTTCATCGTTCTATGTAGCGCCAACAGTTCCAGGCTGATTGTAGGCGTCTGCCTGCACCTTCCTTCCAGGTTGGTGAGAGAGTTTGGCTGTCCTCCCGCAACTTGAACCCTCCTGTGCTTTCCAATAAATTGGTTCCCCATTATGTTGGTCCTTTTTGAATACTCCGACGGGTTAATCCTGTGGCCTACGCTCTTGACCTTCCTCCTGCTATGCGCATCTCCAATGTTTTTCATGTCTCCCTCTTGAAACCATTGGTTTGTAATCGGTTTACCACTGTGTTGCCTCGTCCCCATCCTATCTTTGTTGACAACCATGAGGAGTATGAGGTCAGCAGCATTATTGACTCTCTTATGTCCAGGGGTCGTGTACAGCATTTGATTCACTGGAGGGGCTATGGTCTGGAGGAGCATTCTTGGGTTCCCTCCTCTGATGTTCATGCTCCCGCCCTCCTCTGTGCCTTCCATGCCCGTTTCCCCAATAAGCCTTTTGTCCTCCCACGGGGGAGGTGTCGTTGAGGGCAGAGGTTACTGTTGTGTTTGCCATGTGCTGCTGGCAGCCATTTTACTCACCTCTCTTCCTGACTTGGTGCATTGTGGGGGATGCTGCTCACTTCCTGCACTTCCTTTTATGGCCAGACTGTTGTGCATCATCCATGTGAGACAGGATGCAGTCTCAGAATTGTGATGTCATCATTTATTATTTAAAGGGCCTCTGTTCAGTATGCTTTGCCTTTGCGTTGTCTGAGACCTGTTTGTGAGAGTTCCTGTGTATTACCTGGCTGCCTGACGTCCTTCCTGGTTCCAGATCCCTGGCTTGTTCCTGACTCTGCTGTTCTCCTTGTTCCTGATTCCGGCTCGTCTGACTATTCGCTTTGGCTCCAGACTCGGCTCGTCTGACTACCAGCTCTGGTTTTGACTCCTGGCTTGTTATTTGACTTGTGGACATTTTATAATGTTTTTCCTATTAATAAAGGTGTGATTATTTTTGCACTTCTCGTCTCAGTCTGATTCCTGGCACCCTGACAGTACCATTGGTAATAGGGAGTTCATCTGAACAGAACCCCATCCCTCTGACTTATGCGTGGGGGAAAAAAGTACAGTGCCTGTATGGCTGTAACTATTTAATTGGGAAATCCAAATTGGAATAGCACCTCCCATAGATATTCCCATCTGACCCTGTCAAAGGCTTTCTCAGCATCCAAGGACAGGGCCAGCAAGGGAACTCTCTGCCTATGTGCCTCGGTAAAGATATATAGCAACCTTCTGGTGTTATCTGGGCCTTCACTACCCCATGTGAACCCCACTTGATCTGGGAGCCTACTGGCCCAAAGCTTAGAACACAATTTAACATCAATATTAATAAGAGATATGGGGCAATAACTGCTGCCTTGAGTGGGGTCTTTATCTGGTTTGGTATGGTCGGAATCATGGCTTCCAGAAGTTCTCTTCTAAAAGTGCCACACTCCCTTGCCTCAGAGAAGCTACTCAACAGCACAGGTGAGAGGAGTTAGCGAAAAGTTTTGTAGAACACAGCGGTAAACCATCAAGGCCTGGAGCTTTACTATTCTGCAGTTGTTTAATTACTCCCTTTAATTCAGCTATAGAAAATGGGGCTAATAGAGATTTCTGGATTTCCTCTATCAATGTGGGGTGTTGACTTTTCTTTAGGAAGGATCGGATTTTGTCTTTCAGGAGGCTATCTTCTATTTCAGAATTATGTAGATTGTAAAGTTTGGAGTAATATAACGTGAATGCCTCACCCAAATCTCTGGGGGCAGTGACCAATTTGCTTTCTTTTTTAATGGCATGGATACGGGAATTCGCACATCTACCTCTCAGCTTGTGCAGAAGAATGGTCTATGCTTTATTACCTTGATAGTATAATAGCTGTTTAAAGCAAAGGGCATCTTCTTGAACTGGTTTTGTTTCTATGTCTTTTATCTGATTACGTAGGGATTCTACTTCTATGGCTAGGGCTGGAGAATGTCTATTTTTATTGAGATTTTCTTTATTTCTTATCTTGGCAGCTAGATTTTTAATGGAGGCCTGTTTCTTAATACAGACTCCTCTAATGTAAGCTTTCAATGACGCCCATATTGTCTGGTTTGAAATCATTGGGTCCGAATTATGTGTCAGATATTTCTGAATGGAAGTTTGCATTAGGGATTTGAATTCTGGGTCAGACCATAAATAACCTGGCAGCTTCCAGTCTGGGCAAGATGAGGTCTATGAGTTAGAGTCCAGTGAGAGTGCATCGTGATCTGACCAAGAGCAGGTCTTCATTTTGGCATCTTTTTTATTATTTAGGGTCCACACATCAGTAAAAAAGTAATCTAGTCTTGAGTATGAGCCGTGTGGTCTAGAAAAGAATGTGTAATCTCTGGTAGAAGGGTGACATGCTCTCCAGATGTCATACAGGTTGTGTTGTGTAATATGATCCCGGAATTTATTTGCAGTGTTAACAGAGTAAGTGTCTACCGTTTTGTTATGACCAACTTGCTTGTCTAAGGTAGGGTCCCAAATCATGTTAAAGTCCCCCCCATAAGGAGTATGCCAGTCTTGAGTCATTCAATATTGTGCAATAGCGTTTTGAGGAAGCGGGGTTGGTTTTGGTTAGTGGCGTATAGGTTAACCAGAGTGTATATCTGTCCATTGAGTTTGCATATTAGGATAAGAAATCTACCCTCGGGTTAACCTCTAGGTGTAGTTTTTCAAAGCTAATCTGTTTATGAATTAGAATAGATACCTCTCTAGATTTATCTGTGTATGGAGCCGACACATAGTGTAGAAAGTGTGGAGATCTAAGTAAGGGTGTTGAGGTAGCCACCCAGTGGGTCTCTTAGAGAAATACAATTTTTGCATGATTAGCGTGCATGTATTTATTTAATAGGCTGCCTTTTGTGGAGGAATTAAGGCCCTTGCAATTCAAGGACGCAGATGTGAGGGTATTCAGTCTACCTTGCATGAGTGGGAAAGAAGGGTAAGCAGTACCTCCTACCTGGGTATGCTGTTTACCATAAAATACCTTGTAGAATGTGACAACTTGAGATTACTGAGTCAATGTACAAAAATGCTTTCTAGAAGAGATCAAACAAGAACTTATTAGTAAAAGAATACATGAAAACACTCTTAAAATAAGCAGTTAATAACTGTCAGTGTAATAGAAACCGTGTGGATATGTCAGTGTAACCAATGTATAGCTAACACTGTTAGATGTACGTGGCGGCCCTATTCACTGCCTAACAAGGAACTCAAACCAACACACTGAAGTTAGTCAAATTCCCTTATCTCATCAAAATGAGAATTTAATTGGGGGGAGAGGTGGAGAAGGAAGTGTGATACTATCTAATATAGCACACACCAAGTCAGTGGGTGATTGGACACATCTCAAGGGAAGAAATTAATTTTAGGGTCTGGATGGGAATGTCACCCATCTGTAGGTAGTTTAGTAGATTAAGTATAAGCTGTGATATGAGGTGGCTATAGACTGTTTTGAGCAGAAAGGGAAGTAAAATCTAAAGGTTAGGTATGGGGTCTGAGATAAATTAAGGGTATAGAGCCATGTCAGAGAATGCAATTGTCAAAGTCTTGGTATTAGCCCTAAGAGTATATATATATAACCAGTATATATGTGTATTAAGTAGGTCTCATATCAAAGTTTCAGGTGAATAACTCATTACATCAATGCAACCTGAATGAATTACTGTATACGCTGTTATGTAACATAGTTATAACCTGTCATGAACATAATGGAAATTAGCATCTAAGGGTTAGGTCTGGGGTTTGAATTAGAGTGAGGGTATAGGTGAATACCATGAAATGCTATTGTCAGGGTCTGGGTATTAGCCGTTAGGGTACCCAGGTTACATAGAATTTACAGGCAAAAAAGGGGAAGAAAAAAAAAAGATCAGTACACCAGCTCAACTTGAAAATAACAACTTGTGTAAACAATAGCTTAACTTGAACGGCGATATGGGGGGACTGCGGTTTATGAGTTAATAGGTTTATTTAGTTTTGGGGATCTTGGTGGATGGCAGTTTAGGGGTTAATAGGTTATTTAGGTATTTGCGATGTGGGGGGGGGAGCGGTGGTTTAGAGGTTAGGTTTATTAAGTGTTGGCAATGTGGGGGGGCGGCGGTTTAGCGGTTAATAGTTTTATTTAGTGTTGGCGATGTGGGGGAATGGCGGTTTAGGAGTTAATAGGTTTATTTAGTGTTGGGGATCTGGGTGGACGGCAGTTTAGGGGTTAATAGGCTATTTAGGTAGTTGCGATGTGGGGGGGCGGTGGTTTAGAGGTTAGGTTTATTAAGTGTTGGCAATGTGGGGGCGGTGGTTTAGCAGTTAATAGCTTTATTTAGTGTTGGTGATGTGGGGGAATGGCAGTTTAGGAGTTAATAGGTTTATTTAGTGTTGGGGATCTGGGTGGACGGCAGTTTAGGGGTTAATAGGCTATTTAGGTAGCTGCGATGTGGGGGGGGCGGTGGTTTAGAGGTTAGATTTATTAAGTGTTGACGATGTGGGGGTGGCGGTTTAGAGGTTAATAGCTTTATATAGTGTTGGCGATGTGGGGGGATGGCGGTTTAGGAGTTAATAGGTTAATTTATTGTTGTTGATATGGGGTAACGGCAGTTTAGGGGTTAATAGCTTTAGTTAGCTAGTTGCAATAGTGGTAATGGAGGTTTAGGGGTTAATAGTTTTATTTAGGAAGTTGCGATATGGGGGGATGGCAGTTTAGAGGTTAATAGCTTTATTTAGTGTTGGCGATGTGAGGGGATGGCGGTTTAGGGATTAATATGTTTATTTAGTGCTGGGGATGTGGGGGTGGCGGTTTAGGAGTTAATAGGTTTACTTAGTGTTGGCGATGTGGGGGGGTGGTGGTTTAGGAGTTAATATGTTTATTTAGTGCTGGGGATGTGGGGGGGTGGCGGTTTAGGAGTTAATAGGTTTATTTAGTGTTGGCGATTGGGGGAATGGTTTAGGAGTTAATAGCTTTATTTATTGTTGGCAATGTAGGGGGACGGCGGTTTAACTTTAGATTAGATGAATATGAATAAAGAATGGATCCGAAAATTCATTAACAGATGTATTCGTTTTCATGATTTTTCGTGATTTTAGTTATGGTGCCGATTTGGGAATTCGGATTTGATCCGAATCTCCGTATCAGCCAAAATTCGGATGAAAACGAAATTAGGCCGAAATGAATTGCACATATCTAATATTTTCTAAGTAGTTTTTTACAGCTATACTGCCTCACTTTCAAGTTCTTCAACATTAGGTTATAATGTACCTTTCCCAAGACAAACATGATTACTTTTGAGACCCTCCTAGAGTCATTTGAAGATCATCAAACTAGGTAAGAAGTTGTTTGCACATCATCAGACTCATCAGGCTTGTAAAGACAACAGTTAAGGTAAACAAAATTCTGGGTGATGACTTGAGAATGATTAGCAAGTTACCTTATTAATTATTTCACAAGTCATCTCATTTAAATATTTTGGCCTGTGAGCATACTTCAGGATGGCTTCTGATGGCTAGTTTGAAGTCATCGTTCACTTCAGAATGACTCCAGGAAAATCATCATTTTTAACTATTGTTAACTGCATCAAAGTGATGGACGGCTTACACACATTCTTTACTTTACTTGCATAGTATACAGAGCATGTATGAGCTCCTAGTCCAGGGAGTAAATGAAATGTGAAAGGGGTCTCTCATCATTAAAAAATAATACCAGTTGTCTGCCAGATACAGTCAAAATTTCAGCCCCAATGTTCACAGGAAAACATGATACCTCTTACCTCTTTGATTATGCAAAAGTGGGAAATGGATAATAAAGGGAGTATCTTTCTTTTTACACAACAAAAATTCTGGTGTTTACTTCAGGTCTCCAAAATCACCACTTGGGGTCCTATTTACCATTGTGCGAGCGGACATGATCTGATATTGCAGATCATGTCCGCTGCACATCGATACATGCAGACAGCACACGCTCTTGGCATGTATCATTGCACCAGCAGTTCTTGTGAACTGCTGGTGCAATTCCACCCCCTGCAGATTTGCGGTCAATTGGCCGCTAGCAGGGGGTTTCAATCAACCCGATCGTATTGGATCGGGTTGATTTTTGGTGATGTCTGTCCGCCACCTCAAAGCAGGCGGACAGGTTATGGAGCAGCGGTCTTTAGACTGCTGCTTTATAACTTGTGTTTCTGGCGAGCCTTCAGGCTCGCCAGAAACACGGGGCCTCAAGCTCCATACGGAGCTTGATAAGTAGGCCCCTAAATGTAAAGTGTGCACTAAAAAATCAACTGTGTTAAGATGCTCTGGTTAAAAACAGAATTTATGCTTACCTGATAAATTACTTTCTCTTACGGTGTATCCAGTCCACGGATTCATCCTTACTTGTGGGATATTCTCAATCCCTACAGGAAGTGGCAAAGAGAGCACACAGCAGAGCTGTCCATATAGCTCCCCTCAGGCTCCGCCCCCCAGTCATTCGACCGACGGTTAGGAGAAAAAGGAGAAACCATAGGGTGCAGTGGTGACTGTAGTTTACTAAAATAAATTTGAACCTGATTTAATTGCCAGGGCGGGCCGTGGACTGGATACACCGTAAGAGAAAGTAATTTATCAGGTAAGCATAAATTCTGTTTTCTCTTACATGGTGTATCCAGTCCACGGATTCATCCTTACTTGTGGGATACCAATACCAAAGATTTAGGACACGGATGAAGGGAGGGAACAAGTCAGGTAACCTAAACGGAAGGCACCACTGCTTGCAAAACCTTTCTCCCAAAAATAGCCTCCGAAGAAGCAAAAGTATCGAATTTGTAAAATTTGGCAAATGTATGCAGTGAAGACCAAGTCGCTGCCTTACAAATCTGTTCAACAGAAGCCTCATTCTTGAAAGCCCATGTGGAAGCCACAGCTCTAGTGGAATGAGCTGTAATTCGTTCAGGAGGCTGCTGTCCAGCAGTCTCATAAGCCAATCGGATGATGCTTTTCAGCCAGAAGGAAAGAGAGGTAGCATGTTTGTCTGAAATCTTTAGTTGCTTTTAAATAGAATTTTAAAGCACGAACCACATCAAGATTGTGCAACAGTTGCAACAGTTGTTCCGTCTTAGAAACTGGATTCGGGCACAGAGAAGGAACAATGATTTCCTGGTTAATATTCTTATTAGAAACCACTTTTGGAAGGAAACCCGGTTTGGTACGCAAAACAACCTTATCTGCATGGAACACCAGATAGGGTGAATTACACTGCAAAGCAGACAATTCAGAAACTCTTTGAGCAGAAGAAATAGCTACCAAAAACAAAACTTTCCAAGATAATAACTTAATATCTATGGAATGCAAAGGTTCAAATGGAACCCCTTGAAGAACTGAAAGAACTAAATTTAGACTCCATGGAGGAGCCACAGGTCTGTAGACAGGCTTGATTCTAACTAGGGCCTGTGCAAACGCCTGAACGTCTGGTACAGCTGCCAGACGCTTGTGTAACAGGATAGACAGAGCAGATATCTGTCCCTTTAAGGAACTAGCTGACAAACCTTTCTCCAATCCTTCTTGGAGAAAAGACAATATCCTTTGAATCCTAACCTTACTCCACGAGTAACCTTTGGATTCGCACCAACAAAGATATTTCCGCCATATCTTATGGTAAATTTTCCTGGTGACAGGCTTTCTAGCCTGCATCAGAGTATCTATAACTGATTCAGAGAACCCACGCTTAGCTAGAATTAAGCGTTCAATCTCCAGGCAGTCAGTTGCAGAGAAACTAGAATTGGATGCTTGAATGGACCTTGAATTAGAAGATCCTGCCTCGATGGCAATTTCCATGGTGGGACCGATGACATGTCCACTAGGTCTGCATACCAAGTCCTGCGTGGCCACGCAGGCGCTATCAGAATTACCAAAGCCTTCTCCTGTTTGATTCTGGCTACTAGCCGAGGGAGAAGAGGAAATGGTGGAAAGACTAGACTGAATGACCAAGGCGCTACTAAAGCATCTATCAATGCCACCTTGGGATCCCTGGATCTGGATCCGTAAAGGGGAAGTTTGGTGTTCTGACGGGACGCCATCAGATCCAATTCTGGAATGCCCCATAGCTGGGTTAGCTGAGCAAAGACCTCCGGGTGGAGTTCCCACTCCCCCGGATGGAAAGTCTGACGACTCAGATAATCCGCTTCCCAGTTGTCTACTCCTGGGATGTGAATTGCAGATAGATGGCAGGAGTGATCCTCCGCCCATTTGATGATCTTGGTTACTTCCTTCATCGCTAGGGAACTCTTTGTTCCTCCCTGATGATTGATGTACGCTACAGTCGTGATGTTGTCCGACTGAAATCTGATGAATTTGGCTTCCGCTAGTTGAGGCCATGCCTGGAGTGTATTGAATATCACTCTCAGTTCCAAAATATTTATTGGGAGAAGAGATTCATTCCCGAGACCATAGACCCTGAGCTTTCAGAAAGTCCCAGACCACACCCCAGCCTAACAGACTGGCATTGGTCATAACAATGATCCACTCCGGCCTGCGGAAACTCATTCCCTGAGACAGGTGATCCTGAGACAACCACTAGAGAAGAGAGTCTCTGGTTTTCTGGTCCATTTGTATTTGAGGAGACAAATCTGCATAATCCCCATTCCACTGTTTGAGCATGCATAGTTGCAGTGGTCTGAGATGAATTCGGGTAAAAGGGACTACGTCCATTGCCGCAACCATTAGACCGATTACCTCCATACACTGAGCCACAGAAGGCCGAGGAATGGAATGAAGAACTCGGCAAGTATTCAAAAGTTTTGACTTCCTGACTTCTGTCAGAAAGATTTTCATTTCTACCGAGTCTATTAGTGTTCCCAGGAAGGGAACCCTTGTGAGCGGGGACAGAGAACTTTTTTCTACGTTCACCTTCCACCCGTGAGACCTTAGAAAGGCCAGAACAATGTCCATATGAGCCTTTGCTCTGTGAAAAGACAACGCCCATATTAAGATGTCATCTAGGTAAGGTGCTACTGCAATGCCCCGCGGTCTTAGTACCGCTAGAAGGGACCCTAGCACCTTTGTGAAAATTCTGGGAGTGGTGGCCAACCCGAAAGGAAGGGCCACGAACTGGTAATGCGTGTCCAGAAAGGCGAACCTTAGGAACTGATGATGATCTTTGTGGATAGGAATATGTAGGTACGCATGCTTTAGATCCACGGTAGTCATATATTGACCTTCCTGGATCATCGGCAAGATTGTCCGAATAGTTTCCATTTTGAAAGATGGAACTCTGAGGAATTTGTTTAGAATTTTTAGATCCAGGATTGGCCTGAAAGTTCCTTCCTTTTTGGGAACTACAAACAGGTTTGAGTAAAAGCCCAGTCCTTGTTCTGCAATTGGAACTGGATGTATCACTCCCATCTTTAGAAGATCGTCGACACAGCGTAAGAACGCCTATTTCTTTGTCTGGTCTGAAGACAAGCGAGAAATGTGGAACCTTCCCCTTGGGGGGGAGTCCTTGAATTCTAGAAGATACCCCTGAGCAACAATTTCTAATGCCCAGGGATCTGGAACGTCTCTCGCCGAAGCCTGAGCAAAGAGAGAAAGTCTGCCCCCAACTAGATCCAGTCCCGGATCGGGGGCTACCCCTTCATGCTGTCTTGGCAGCAGGCGCAGGCTTCTTGGCCTGTTTACCCTTATTCCAGCCGTGCAAGGGTTTCCAGGTTGCTTTAGGCTGGGAAGCGTTACCCTCTTGCTTAGTGGCAGCAGAGGTTGAAGCAGGTCCGCTCCTGAAGTTGCGAAAGGAGCAAAAATTAGCCTTGTTTTTGGCCTTGAACGGTCTATCCTGCGGGAGGGCATGACCCTTCCCCCCAGTGATATCTGCAATAATTTCTTTCAACTCGGGACCAAAAAGGGTCTTTCCCTTGAAAGGAATGTTTAGTAGTTTTGTTTTGGACGACACGTCAGCCGATCATGATTTGAGCCAAAGCGCTCTTCGCGCCATAATGGCAAAACCTGAATTTTTCGCCGCTAACTTAGCTAATTGGAAAGCGGCATCAGTGATAAAAGAATTAGCCAGCTTTAAAGCGTGAATTCTATCCATGACTTCTATAGTGGTATATGATCTTTCCGACGGCGCTAACTTTCAAGACCTAAGCTCCTATAACAATAGGGTCTCTAGATACCCAAGAGGGAGTTTAAAAGAATAGTTGTGTGTTAGGAGCGCCTAGTGAAAGGCTAGGTCTAATAAGGGTATGGACTAAAAGTGGCGTTAGGTATACCAGCACAACGAGCCCAAATGGATAAAATTTACAAGTTTAATATAGCATTTCAATTAACAAATTTATTAAAGCAATTGCTTGGTGTCTAAAGATGATGACAGGTTAAAAAAGCATAAAAGTATATGGATCCATATTACTTCATATATAAACAATTAAAAACAACCAATGGTGATCTATTATATGATAAAATCAATTTGAAAAAGGTTAGAAAAATACAGAAATAATACAATAAAAACAGCAATGGGGAATGGGTTGTGTGACCTAGGATAAAAACATATGTGTGAAAATACTAAATGGTAAAAAACAAGATGGTGAAAAAACAAGATCGGGAAACCCAATATTTTGGGATAAAGGAAAATATAATCTAGGGGGTAGTGGTGTTAAGTCAGTCAGGATGTCTTCGTGATCCAATTGAGTAGGAATCCTTTGAAAAATAATGTGGTGTTAAGCCTGATGATAGTGTGTGAGTCTCCTCGTGAAAATCCAAAAGTATCCAAGAGATGAGTAAAGTCAATAATTATATCCAAAAATCAAAAAAATATCAAGTTCAAAAAATAAAAATCGAAAATCAAAATTCAAAAATTATATCAAAGGTTATATCAAAAATTTATATAAAAAATTTTCAGTGGTAATGTGATGTCCAATATTAAAAAAACAATGCAACCAGTGTTATAAATCAAACTGTGAAAGGCTGAAAAAATGAAAATCCATGTGACCAATTTCTTAGAAATACTTGATGTAAAAAACAAATGATTATATAAAAATATAAGACGATCCAATCCCTGTGAAAAAAGAAAAATGCAACATAGAGCAGTATCGTTTAAAATACGTTTACACAAGTAGAAATAAAACTCACCATATATGCCAACGCGTTTCGGCTCACCAATAGGGCCTTTATCAAGACTGATATATGGTTGGTGAGACTGCTTGTTTTATACCTGTTTGGTTTATGAAATTTGCGCCAAATTTCTCAATTGCGCCAAAAAAATTGCGCCAAAAATTAACCTTTGGACCCGGAAGTTTAAGATGAACCGGATATGTGTGGTTCCGATATCGGATATATCCATTTATTATGATGTTATGGCCCAACTTTTGTAATATATTGTTCACCCATTGTTAACTCCTTGTGCTGATATCCCTATAAAATAATTTGGTAGTTAAGAACTTATTGGACACATAATCAGTTTCTAGTACCGGATGTCTGGTTTCGCCATTCTACCGGAAGTGGATACAGACCGGAAGTTGACTGAAACCGGAAGTCGGTTTGTTACGTAGAGAACGGAACTTGCCTAAAAAAGGGGGTAGACATGTGTCTAAGAGGTGTTGATAGATATATTGTTGCTTCTAATGATTTGAGGAATCATAAGTTTGGCATGGGAACTTAATTGTACTAGTATGACTTATATCGTCCACCTGTTCTATTAGATAAAATTCTTTAAGTGAACCTATGATGTGGTCTCTAAATCTGAGAAATGCGTTTCTATTGGAGATTTGTTGGTAGTTATTAGCTGCAATCATTTTGATTCTAACCTAGGTATATAGTAAGGCTGGTTTATAATCCCAGTTCTGTGAATAACCTATATATAGAGGGTAACTTCGTCACTTACCATTGAGGAATTAGTAAATCCAGAATGCTAGACATTGAGATCAAAGTTGTCTTTAAAATTGACATAGACAAGGTTTTGAGCCTCCTAATAATTTTCAATATCAAAACATAAAAAATATAAAAAATATATTTTAAAATTATCGTTATTGAAAATATAAAAAACATTAAAAATATATAAAGATATTTAAAAATGTTAAAAACGGAAACTCGTATAGTATAACTGTTGGAGATGATGCATAGGGGGAGAAATTTCGGAACCCTAAATCAAACTACTGGCTGCTATTACTTCAAGTTTGTATTCGTGTAGAGATCTATAACTGTTATAGGTGTTCTATATGTGGGATCCTTCATTTTAGATGTAATAGATGGGATAAGTCTTCTTTGTTATTAAGACCTTTAGGATAGAGACAGTCAAGTTCGTAGATCCATCTTGATTCGGCTACAAGAAGTTTTCTTTCATAATCCCCGCCTCTCCAGTTGGGTCTAATTCGTTGAATCCCATAGTAGCTAAAATCTTTGAGGTTGCTTTTGTGGTGGATGGTGAAGTGTTTGTACATGGCGGTTTCGGTGTTGCCGTGTTCAACTTGTAAAATGTGTTCTCTAATCCTGTCTTTTAATGGTCTTGTGGTTTGGCCCACATACTGCAGTGCACAGCTGCATTGTATTACATATATTACGCCTTTGCTTGAACACTTTATCAGATCTTTGATTGTATGTTCCACCTTAGAGTTGTTGGATATGAATTTCTTAGTCTTGAGACCTCTTTTGCATGCTTTGCAATTTATGCATGGGTAGAAGCCCTTGATTGTTTTGCTGAAGACATCTTGTGCTCCTATTGATCTGGAGCGTGGGACACTAGGTGATAGTATGTTTCTTAGATTGTCTGATTTTCTGTAGATGAATTTCGGTTTGTCTGCCAGTGTTTCCCCTATGGTATCATCGTTTTTCAATAGAGGCCAATTCTTTTTAATTATTCTCTCTATCAGATGTCTATTTTCACAGTATTGTGTGATGAACGCTACATCGATGGTATTTTTGTCGTCTGCTGTTATCTTCGATTTGTCTTTGTATTTCAAGAGTTCGTTCCGATCTTTTTTCCTTACTTCTTCAATCTCTTTGTCTATCGCTTCTTCTTCATATCCTCTTTCTATGAAACGAGCTTTAAGGGTCTCGGCTTGTGTTTCCCATAGGTCGGGATCTGAGCAGTTTTTTCTCAGTCTGAGTAGCTGTCCCTTGGGAATGTTTCTTTTCCACCTGGAATGGTGGCAACTGTTAGTGTGTATATAATGACTGCAATCCACAGGTTTGAAGTATGTTGATGTTTTAATTATGTTGTTTTCGACTGTGATCCTAAGGTCTAGAAAGGTGATCTCTGAGCTGCTTATTTCATAGGTGAATTTTAAGTTATGTATATTATTGTTCATAACTATAATGGTGTGTTCCAGGTCTTCTCTTGTGCCCTTCCATACCATGAGGATATCATCTATATAGCGATGATATAGTACCAGGTCCGCGCCAGCTGGGCAAGAATCCCAGAAAATGGTCTCCCATTTGCCCATGTAGAGGTTTGCATAGCTGGGCGCGAACCTGGTCCCCATGGCAGTGCCACACAGTTGTTTGTAGAAGTTCCCATTGTGGTTGAAATAGTTGTGAGTTAGAATATAGGAAATCCCTTCAAGGATGAATGTCTTCTGGTTGTCTGGTACTGTTGGATCCTTATCCAGAAAGTATCGTACTGCCTCTACACCACCCTCATGCGGTATACTGGTGTAAAGTGAAGCCACATCACAGGTCACTAGTAAATAACCCTCTTCCCAACTGATGTTGTTCAGGATATTGAGTATTTGTGTAGAGTCACGTATGTAGGAGGGTAGTTTTACAACGTACTTTTGTAGGTTTTTATCTAAGTACTCTGATAGGTTGCTAGAAAGAGAGCCAATCCCAGATATAATAGGTCTTCCTGGAGGTTGTTGGAGTGACTTATGTATCTTTGGTAGATAATAGAACACTGGTGTAATCGGATGTTTGATTCCTATGTATTGAAATTCTTTATCGTTTAGTATATTGTTCTCATATGCTTCTCCCAAGATATCGTCGATTTCTTCCTTGAATTGGACCACTGGGTTGGTGTTAAGTTTTTCGTATGTGTTCTGGTCGGACAGAATTCTCATACATTCTGCTTCGTAGTCAACTTTGTTAAGCACTACAATGCCACCTCCCTTATCCGCAGGTTTGATTACTAAATCTTTGTTCTTCTCTAGGTTTCTGATGGTTTGAATCTGGTTCCTCGAAAGATTTTGTTTATGTTTGTGAAGTTGAGTATGGTTGATGTTTCTCAATTCGTTACAAACTATAGTTTCAAATGATTCAATGGCACTTCCTTTGCTCGCTGTGGGATAGAAAGTAGATTTGGGCTTAAGATCCGTATGTTGGTATTTGTCAATTTCAGATTGTGTGCCATTGGTGGGGACTCTCTGTTGGTATTCCAGTGGGGATCTCATATAATGCCTTTTCAATGTCAGTTTCCTGACAAATTCTTTGATGTTGACAAATGTTTCAAATTTGTTGAGCCCTTTGGAAGGTGCGAAAGAGAGTCCATAGTTCAGGATAGATTTTTCTTGTTCCATTAGAGAAGTAGAGCTGAGGTTGTAAATACCTTTGGTAGTGATGCTAGAGTTCAACGTTCCGGTGTCTTCTTTCTTCTTCGTTCTATTCATTCTTTTCCCTCCTCTCTTTCCTCTATGGTTTTTCTTTTTTCGTTTGGGATTTGAGGGTCGTCTGAATTCGACATCTTCCTCTTTGTGGTTGTTCTCTTCAGCTCTTTGGTAGTATTCTGGTGTAGTTCTAAAAAATGATGATTTCTAGAAGAGGAAGCCAGCGGACTATCAACTGGATCTTTGATGCCTATTCTGTTGTTGTTATTCCCTTGTGTGTGCTCCACACGTGAAGTTCTCCATTCTATGTCATCACGACTTCGTCATATGAAGTCTCCCTCTGGAGCGACTCCTCCAGCACCTCAAACCAAAAAGCCGCTGCAGTAGTTACAGGAATAATGCAGGCAATTGGCTGGAGCAGGAATCCTTGCTGAACAAACATTTTCTTTAGCAAACCTTCCAATTTTTTATCCATAGGATCTTTGAAAGCACAACTGTCCTCTATTGGTATAGTTGTACGCTTAGCAAGCGTTGAAACAGCTCCCTCTACCTTAGGGACCGTCTGCCACGCGTCCCACCTGGGGTCATTTATGGGGAACATTTTATTAAAGAAAGGGGGGGGGGGACAAAGGGTACACCTGGTCTCTCCCACTCCCTAGTCACAATATCCGCCACCCTCTTTGGGATCGGAAACGCCTCAGTGTGTACAGGGACCTCTAAAAACCTGTCCATTTTACACAATTTTTCTGGGACCACCATGGGGTCACAATCACCCAGCGTAACCTCCTTAAGCAGGACGCGGAGGTGTTCCAGCTTAAATTTAAATGCTAAGGAATCTGACTCTGCCCGCTGAGAAACTTTTCCTGTGTCAGAAATTTCTCCCTCAGACAGACCATCCCTCACTGCCACTTCAGAGTGTTGTGAGGGTACTACAGATAAATTATCCAAAGCTTCTGATTGCTCATCCTCTGTATTTAAAACTGAGCTATCGCGCTTTCTTGGAAAAACTGGCAGTTTGGATAAAAATGCTGCAAGGGAATTATCCATTACTGCTGCTAATTGTTGTAAAGTAATAGGGGCCAATGCGCTAGAGGTACTAGGCATCGCTTGCGCTGGCGTAACTGGTGTCGACACATGGGGAGAGGAAGAAGGACTATCTTCGTTACCTTCCATTAAAGAATCATCTTGGGCTACATTTTTAAGTGTCACTGCATGGTCTTTAAAATGCTTAGATGCTTTAGCACACTTTAAACACAAATGCAATGGGGGTACCGCCATGGCTTTTAAACACAAAGAACAGGGTCTATCTGAAGGCTCAGACATGTTTGAAAGACTTAGACAGCACTACAATACAGTAAAAAACACTTTTTGAAAAAACTTTACTGTGCCTTTAAATAATAAAAAGCACACACTTTTTTACCAAATCACCAAAAAACATCCGATCTTGATGAAATTTTCACCACATGATCCTAATGCTTTGAAATGATTGCACACAAATTTTCAAATCAATTAACCCCTTATTGCCCAAACCGGAGCTAAATGAAGCAGGCTACCTGTTTAAAACACTACAGCACGGTGCCACAGTCTCTGCTGTGGCTTAACCTTCCTTAGGGATTATTTGTAGACAAAAATAAGCCTCCCTGGAGTCCTCCCTGCAATCTCTGGGCTCTCCATGTGAAGCTGCATGAAGCTGTCTTGTAAAACAACTGCGCAACCGAGGCGCGAAAATAAGGCCCCCTCCCTCTTCACTCCGGAGTTATGGGGCCTTCCTGAGACAGATTAGGTGTCTTATAATATGCCAGGCGTATTAAAACCCCAAAAAGTGTTCCAAACGTCTAAAACACTTGCACAAATATGAGATTATACTAATAAAGTAATTGATTTAGCCCATAACAGTGTCCACCAGTATTTAAGCCCTTAACCTAAGCCATCCTTCTATACTGAGTCTCAGAAAATGGCTTACCTTCCCCCATGGGGATTTCTGTCAGTCTTCTAGCATTACAAGGTCTTGTTAGAAAAAAATGACTGAGCCTACCTGAAGCAGTTAAGCCTGCAAACTGTTCCCCCAACTGAAGTTCTCTGGTACTCAACAGTCCTGTGTGGGAACAGCAATGGATTTTAGTTACAACATGTTAAAATCTTTTTCCTCTCAGCAGAAATCTTCATCACTTTCTGCCTCAGAGTAAATAGTACAAACCGGCACTATTTTAAAATAACAAACTCTTGATTGAAGAAATAAAAACTACAAATCTAACACCACAAACTCTTTACCCTCCCGTGGAGATGCTACTTGTTAGAGCGGCAAAGAGAATGACTGGGGGGGCGGAGCCTGAGGGGAGCTATATGGACAGCTCTGCTGTGTGCTCTCTTTGCCACTTCCTGTAGGGATTGAGAATATCCCACAAGTAAGGATGAATCCCTGGACTGGATACACCATGTAAGAGAAATTTTAAACAATCCACCTGTAAGAGTTAGTATAGCTTTCAGTAGTTTCCTGGAAGAGAGAGATTATTTTGTTGAAGGAAGAACCCAACCGTCAATTGAGGTTGTGCAATGTAACATATATAGTTTCATTATAAACCTTAGAATATATTATGTTATGGGAGTAATGATGCTTCTGGATAGGTAGGAGTCAACGGATGATATATGAATATCATTTAAGAAGCAAGATCACCATTATTTTAGGTGTATGTCTATATCATAAGCCTCTATGGCCATAAGGTGGCAGCAGTGTATGGCAGAGCAAATAATATAGCACACCTTTGTAATAGGTAACAGTGCACATGAAAAATTAAGTAGAAGTGAACTTACAGGAGTAGTAAACTTGGACTGATCAGAGCTACTTGTAGAAGTTGTCCGCTGCTAACTGCAGAAAGGTAAGGTAGAGTCGTAATCAAACAGGGTTCTGGATATTCGGAGGACAGTTTGAAGATATTTGGCGTGTGACGTCACCACTATATCCGTTAAGACGTTCGCGAGCAGGGAAGCAGCAAGCTCCAGGTTCAAGAGAAGGAATGCTGAGTAACGTCACGGCTTTATCCAGAGAGATGTCAGTGAGCTGGGAAACGGCAGGCTTCAGGTTAAATTAAGAAATGCTGAATAGGAATCCTTTAGAGATGTTCTCAATGGCAGGTTGCACGAACAAGTGGGCTTGCAGATGAGACTCCAATTTGAAAGTGTGAAGCTGAGATTACCAAGCATGGAATAGTGCGTGGGCAAGGGATATATATAAAGGTGAAATAGATGGAAATACCTCCCCTTAAAGGTAAAGAGTGGTACAAAGTTAGGGAATACCAAGAAGATATGACAGAACTCCCCCCCCAAAGATCCACTCAGGGGATCAGGGTCTAGGCCTGTCAGGGTGTCTTCGGTGGAACTGGGACACCAAGCATGGGGCAGAGGGATTGGCCCCAGACTCCCAGGAATCATCTTCATCAGGATGACCCTTCCAATGAACAAGATACTGCAAGAGTCCCTTGGATGTACCTTAAAACTTTCGGGAAGTGAAAGGGTAACTGCATTCTGGTTCACAATAGATTTGATAACATAGGGTCCTATGTATAAAGATTATATTTTACGAGAGAATATGGTAGCCATAAATTACGGGTGGAGAGCCAAACTTTATCCCCAATTTCATATTTGGGGGTAGGTGATCTTTTTTTTTATCAAAGTAGAACTTTTGACAGCTCTTGGATTGATCGATATTCTCTTTTACGACTGTGAAGGTTTCAGATATGGTATTAACGAAGTCATTAACCATCGAACAGATACTTTCAAGGAAGGTGTTGTGATGAAAGGCAGGGTGAAACCCATAATGAAGAAGGGTGAACATTTAGTGGTTGTATGAACAGCATTATTATAAGCAAATTCTGCATATGGAAATAGAGTCGACCAATTATCCTGTTTTAGGTTAGTGAAACACCGAAGGAACTGCTCCAACCATTGGATGGTCCTCTCTGTTTGTCCATTAGACTGTGGATGGAAGGAAGTGCTCATTCTTTGTTGTATCTTTAGGGTTTTACACAACTGGGTCCAAAATTTGCTAGGGAACCACGGTCAGAAGTTATACTGAGTGTTATCCATGATGTTTTATGACATGCTGAATGAGTAATTGAACAGTTTCAGAAGCAGTGGGTAATTTGGTAGTGGGAATAAAGTGTGCCATTTTACTAAAAAAGGTTGACTACTACCAGTATAGTATTATTGTTGGATGATTTGGGAATTTCTACGATGTAATCTAAGGCTATGTATGTCCAGGGTCTTTTTGGAGTGGGTAAAGGAAGTAATTGTCCGTAGGGTCATTGAGTACTGTGTTTTGAAACTGTACATGTTTTACAGGAACTAACATATTGTTTTATATCTGCGATCATATTGGGCCAACAAAAGGTTCTGGAAATTAACTCAGCATTCTTTTGATTTCCAAGATGTCCAGCCAGAGGAGCATCATGGTTAGTGTGTAAGACCATAGATTTCAAGCTTTGTGGTACGTATACGAGTTTTTCGTTGTAGAGTAAGCCATTGGTACCAAGATGTAACTGTGTGATAGGTGTATTAGCATCAGAACTCTGATGGGTTTTAAAGAGTGAGATCACGTTATCAGTGAGACCGATGATGTGGTCAAGCGGTATAATAGTGGTTTGGTTATGAGGTATGGATGGTTTCTGATGAATTCTGGACAAAGCATCAGCTTTTAAGTTTTTACTGTAGGGCCTGTAAGTAATGAGGTAGTTAAATCTACTGAAATACAGGTTCCAACAAACTTGTCTAGAGGTAAGAGTTTGATTAGTTTTTAAATATTGCAGGTTTCTGTGATCTGTGTATATTAGAATAGGAATACTGTTACCCTCTAACAGATGACGCCAATGTTCGAATGAGGATCTAATGGCAAGTAACTCTTTTTCACCTATTGCATAGTTGATTTCTGATTAATTCATTAGGCGAGAGAAGAAGGCAATTGGATGTAGCGGATGTTTAAGAGATTGTCTTTGTGACAATACAGCTCCTATCGCGTAATCAGAAGCATCAACTTCCATCATGTATTGAAGTGAGGGGTTTGGATAAGTGAGTATCGGAGCCGTTGTAAATCTATGTTTTAAATAATCAAACACTAATTGATTTTGTTCAGACCAAGTGAACTTGATGTTATTTTTAGTGAGATTAGTGAGTGGTTTGGTTAGATGAGCAACATTTTTGATAAACTTTCTATAAAAGTTAGCGAATCCAATAAATCTCTGTATATGTTTTTTTGGTACAGACCAACAAACACAGGAAGGCACCCGGTCTCCAACTCTCCCAGAAGACTTCAACCAAAGGGAACAGCAAACTTGATGACAAAAAGGAACAGCTACACAATCCGGTAAAAGCAATAATGTCTTTATTTGACATCCAAATATAAGTGTATACAGGCTTAGTCAGACATGTTTCGTATAGAAATACTGACTTAACTTTTTCAATGACTACCTGCTAACTAATGGCTAATAAGCTAGAGCTAAATACACCTGTGAAGCAACTCCCTGTTTCCCTACATCCAATCTTGATAGAGACCTATTAATTACATTAATTGACACCTGTTTAAAGCTGACTGTGAAAAAATGAGAGTAAAAAAGGTGGGAATGTGCTAGGTGTAAATGCTGTAATATGACAAGTTAGCCTAGACATAAATGCAAACATTTTAAAGTAACATACTGTGATTAATTAATACCCCCAGAAAAATCTTATACTCTTGCTAAGCTGTAGAATACATATCATATGCTCTTTATTAAGAATTATTTGAGAAGCAATAAAAAGAGGGAAAAAAAAATTAATATAAATTCATAAGGGGAAATAGATGTTTGCAAAAAGTATCTTGTGACTTTTGGATTTATTTGACAAATAATTTAATGTCCTATTCTGAATTCAAACCCTTTGGCACAACAGTTTCCAATTGGAAAATCCAAAAAACTTCCCTTTTTTTGAGAATTTCTTCTCTATTACCACCTCTTGGGTGTCTGGGAATAAATTGGATGCATTGGAATGCCAATAGGGAAGTATCAGAATGGTGTTCTTTTTTAAAATGTAGTGACACAGGAGTTGTAGAGTATGGGTCTTCAATAGACCTAAGATGCTCCAAAAATCTGTCTTTCAGGGGGCGTGTAGTGAGTCCTACATATTGCTTATAGCACCCCCTGCAGGTAAGTAAGTAAATGACATATGTGGAGTTACAAGTGGAATATTGTTCAATCTGATAGATTTTACCTGTGACCTGTGATTTAAACTCTGTTCCAAATAAAGCATGAGCACATGATTTACATCTGGTGCTATTGCATTTATGAAAACCTGGCTTTAATGAAAGCCAATTTTCCTTTTTTATTCTAGGCAGCATAGAAGGAGACAAAAGGTTACCCAAAGTTTTTGCCTTGCGAGACACAAAACCACAACCTGCTTGCACAATCTCTCATAGTCCATCATCTGCCTCTAATATGGGCAGTGAATCACGTATAATTTTACAAATGTTGTGGTATTCAGTACTATAAGTAGTAATGAATTTGGGTTTATTCTGCACAAAATTAGAATCTCTTTTAGTGGCAAATAATGACTCTCTATCCTGAGGGTCACCTTGTTTCTTAGCCCTGTCTAGGTTATTCCTATCATAACCTCTTTGTAAGAATCTTTCAGTCAATTCTTTAACCTGTAATTCATATCTTTCTAATTTGGTACAATTACGTTTTATGCGCATGTACTGACTCTTGGGTATAGATACTACCGTATGCCTAGGATGACAGGAGGTGGCATTGAGAATAGTATTCTCAGCCATCTCTTTACGAGACAGTTCAACTTCAATGCTCTGTTCATCACAATTGGCTTGTAGCTCTATATCCAAGTAGGAGACACTTTCTTTGCTGGTAACATATGTAAATTTCAAATTCATTTCATTGTCCTGTAAGTACTCTATAAAGTGGGGAATTAATTCCTCTGACTCTTTCCAGACAAACAAAAGGTCATCTATATAGCGACCAAAATAAAGTATGTGTCTCCTGTATGGATTACCATCTCCAAAGACGCGGGACAGCTCCCACCAACCTAGATACAGGTTGGCATAGGATGGGGCAAACTTTGCCCCCATAGCTGTCCCGCACCTTTGGAGATAGTAGTCACCTTCAAACATAAAGAAATTATGCGTAAGGAGAAAATCAATAAATAGAAGTAAGAATAAATTTCTTCAGTTCAATATCATAACTTGAAAAGTTATCCAAGAAAATTTTTGACAGCCTCAATACCTTTACCATGTGATGATACTCCGGACCTGAAACGGAACTATATATTGCTAACTACCTGTTTGAGGACTGATGAAATTACTCCTTTTAATTGGTTACTAAAATGAATTTGAAATCTGATTGGCTTAAAATCGTATTGATGCTGAACTAAATATAAAAAAATCGGCAAATTTATTTTTTATAATACATTTAACAAAAATCGGCATTTTATATTAGATATTATTATCGATTTGAATTTTAGTTCACCACCAATGTATGTTTATTGTTTTTATTCAAGCACATTGTAAATCCAGTTTCCTGTTCAGAACAGGAAATTGGATAATGAGTACACCTGTATATAAACCGGCTTTTTGGATACAGCAGACATATTCAATCATTTGCTTTTATCACTTTTATATTTGTTTTTAATATTGTTCTTGACAAAGACGTTTTAACGTTGAAACGCGTTGAGATAATAAAAAAGAGATTTTTCACTAAATATTGGAAGACCTTTGAATTTTCTCTGTGCTGTACCAGGCCGGACTCTCCAAATATATGGAGTAAGTTACTACTTTTTTTATTTCTACACATTGGATTCTTTATCACTTGAGTCTCCATTTATTCACAGCCAAACAGCAGGCATCTTATGGGATTATCATACCCCAACTGGGAGACACACGATTCTGAAGCTGAACTACTGCAGTATATGGAGTGAGTATACTGCACTTATAGGAATTTGGTTGCTACATACACCTCAAGCCCTATTTTTCTCTTCATCACTAGAGAAAAAATTACTCTGCAGACCAGCGCCATCTACCTTCCATTACCCTATCTCTATACAGTCCTAGAGGAGAGACTGTAAGAAGGCTGCAGTCTATCTTAAAAGGAGAGTATCAGTTCTTGGTTTTCTTTTTTGTTTCCTAGTGTTGTTAACATCTAACACATTTGTATTTCTTTTGCTTGTATCACCCACAGTATGACTGCACCAGTCTGATCAGCCGTCTTCACGCTGTATGTTCAGCTGCACGTCTGTATCCCTCTGCTCTCTGCTAGCTGTCCTCCGCTGATGATGTCATCCACCGGTGCCACTCACGAGCGCTCCATCCAACGCTCAATGTTTTTTGGTAGTAGGAATAGGCCATTGTTGGATGGCTTGAATATTGCTATCCTCCATGTTAATTCCTTCTGGAGTAATGACATACCCTAAGAAGGTAATAGTATTAGTGTTAAATATACACTTCTCTGGTTTTGCATATAAGTGATGCTGTCATAACCTAGAGAGCACTGTTTGAACATGTGTTATGTGATCTGATTGTTTTTTCGAATAAATCAGAATGTCGTCTAGGTAAATGACAACAAAAATATCTAATAAATCCTTAAAAATATTGTTTATTAGATATTGAAAGGTCGCAGGTGCGTTGCAGAGGCCGAATGGCATCACCGTGTACTTGTATAAACCGTATTGAGTACAAAATGCTGTGAGCCATTCGTTCCCCTCTCTAACGCCTATGAGATTATAAGCACCTCTTAAGTCTAGTTTTGTGAAGTAGGTGGCTCCCTCTAGATGTTCGATAAGCTCTGGAATTAGTGGTAGGGAGTACCTGTTTTTAATTGTACATTGGTTAAGTTCCCTATAATCCACTATTGGACGAAGGGTATTGTCTTTGTTCTTAACAAAGAACATGCCATCTCCAGCTGGTGATGTGGAAGGTCTTATTAACCCTTTCCAAAGATTTTCCAGTTCAATTTTAGAGAGTGGGAAAATATGACCACAAGGTAAATCTACTCCTGGAAACAAATCTATAGGACAATCATATTTTCTGTGTGGGGGTAGATTTTCAGACTCTCTTTTACAGAATACATCCTGGAAATAAGTATATTCCGGAGGTATGTTAGTTGTAATGGATTGAAGGATATGATGACATGTGTGGCATGTTGTGTTACAAATATTCTGAGTGAAATTCGACTTTAGAGGAATCCCAAGAAATGGTTGGGTTGTGTAGGGTTAACCAGGAGTAACCTAAAATGATTGAATACAATGGAGAGGATATAACATCAAAAAACATATATTCTGTATGATTAGAGGATGTACAGAAGATACAGGTTTGGGGACCGTTTGGTAGAGAATTGGCCTTGAAGAGATCTGGCTACCATCAATAACTCTTACCGACACATGAGATTTTTTCTTGATGAGTGTAATTTTATTTACATAAGTGAAATTTAAATCAATATAGTTAGAGCTGGCTCCAGAGTCATTAATTGCCTTGGAAGGTAGTCAGTGATTTTCCCACTGTAATGTAATCTAGAGTGAACAATGAGTTGATTGAGGAGCTTGTAAGTTATAACAATTGCTAATAAGATACTTCTTACCCTTTTTCTGGTGAGCGAGTATTGGACAGTCTTTAACAGCATGCTGCATCGCTCCGCAGTACATACACAGGTTGTTATTTCTTTTCCTACGTTTTTCTTGGGAGTTGAGAGGTACCTTTAAGAATCTGATGTCCATGGGTTTCAGATGTTGTTTTAGGTGGTGACCTAGTGTTCTGTGGGTGTTGAGTTGGATGTACTTATACGTTTTAAAGTATAATCACTTGAACCACGTTCAAATCTGCATTCTCTTAAACGCCTATCAAGGCTAATATTTAGATTAATTAAACCTTCTAATGTATGTGGCAATTCTACTCGTGCTAACGCATCCTTGAGTGGATCGGATAACCCAAGTCTAAACTGATTTTTTAATGACAAATCGCTCCAACCGCTATCTTTAGACCACCTTTTGAATTCAGTTACATAGTCCTCTACAGGCTTTTTATGCTGTTTCAGTAATCTCATTGCATTTTCAGCTCTAAGGTATTCAATGTCTGTGTAATGGTTTCTACCCTTTCTGTTAGTGTTTGCACATGTGTCACCAAATCTACTGGGTTTATAATTAGGCTTGGTAATAATGTAAGAGTTAGTATAGCTTTCAGTAATTTCCTGGAAGAGAGAGATTATTTGGTTGAAGGAAGAACCCAACTGTGGATTGAGGTTGTGCAATATAACATGTATAGTTTCATTATAAACCTTATAATATATTATGTTGTGGGAGTAATGATGCTTCTGGATGGGCAGGAGTTAACGGATGATATATGAATAGCATTTAAGAAGCAAGATCACTTCCATTACTTTAGGTGTATGTCTATATCATAAGCCTCTATGGCCATAAGGTGGCAGCAGTGTATGGCAGAGCAAATAATATAGCACACCTTTGTAATAGGTAACAGTGCACATGAAAAATCAAGTAAAAAAGTAGAAGTGAACTTACAGGAGTAGTAAACTTGGACTGATCAGAGCTACGTGTAGAAGTTGTCCGCTGCTAACTGCAGAAAGAAGGTAAGGTAGTGCCGTAAGAGAACAGGCTTCCAGATATTCGGAGGACAGTTTGAAGATATTCAGCGTGTGACATCACCACTATATCTGCTAAGACGTCCGCGAGCAGGGAAGCAGCAAGCTCCAGGTTCAAGAGAAGGAATTCTGAGTAACATCACGGCTTTATCCGGAGAGATGTCAGTGAGCTGGGAAGCGGCAGGCTTCAGGTTAAAGTAAGAAATGCTAAATAGCAATAATTTAGAGATGTTCTCAATGGCAGGTTGCATGAACAAGTGGGCTTGCAGACGAAACTCCAATTTGAAAGTGTGAAACTGAGATTACCAAGCAAGGAATAGTGCGTGGGCAGGGGTTATATACACGTGAAATAGATGGAAATACCTCCCCTTAAAGGTAAAGAGCGGTACAAAGTTAGGGGATACAAAGTAGATATGACACCACCAGATTATTGCATTATTCATAGCATGAGATAAGCATGTGCTATTGATTGTGCTCTACTTGAAATCTTTTAATAGTATGTATGTATGTATGTATGTATGTATGAGAATCAAGAAAATCCAGGAAAAGTGAGGATAAATTTAAACGTTATTTTTATTCAATTTTTATTCAATTGTCAAGTATACAACCATCATATCAACAATCACTTGTAGTATCTAGTATAAACTTCCTTACCTCCAAAACACCTAAACCTTAACTTATTGTGTGCTAGACTGATTGAATTAGTTATGACACAGCAGTCATAAATGCACACTCCTTACACAGTGGTAGTGGCGTTAACTCAAAATATGATAGTTAGTGTGTGCTTATTATTTTGTGATGTAGGGTATGGAGGATTGTTAAAAAATGAGAACTAGCGCAGCGAAGGAGGTAAGTCATGCATCTATGGGCAGCAAAGTGTAAATATATACATATAGTTATATACATATATATTAACAGGGAACACACAGTTCCCATACACCGCTATGTAACAGCACTTTTCAGTGCCTTAAACACCCCACACCAGTCAACTTTAGACCCTTACAACTGTTTTATTTTTTATTTTTTAATAAAGAACAGTTCTCTGAAATTTGGGGCACTTGTAATGTCTGGTTATTGCGGGCACGCAATAAATTAGCATACCACTTGTAATCTAGCCGTATATCTATAACATATCAAAGTAAAAACAATTCACGTCATATACAGTATATATATATATATATATATATATATATATATATATATATATATATATATATATATATGAATATATGTTTTTATATATTTATATTTTTATTTGTGTTTTTCCAAACATATATATATATATATGGCATGGAGCAAATAAGAGAGAATAAACAAGAACGAAATACTGTTGTTAAAAAACAGGGAAATCAGCACTCTTTTATAAAGTAAAGAAAGGCTCAAGAAATATATACTTCAATAGCGAGTTTTAATTGTGAATCAGTGACATCTCGCCCCTTGAGAACACCATCGGTCATTCAAAATGTACAGTTCTAAAGTACATATACAATGTGTAGGCACACAAGGACATACATTTAAAATACAAATAAAAATAAATTTTTATGTGCAAAGTGCATAATAAACGTGACCGGTCAGGGATGCGCACAGACGCAAAGCTGTTATTATCAAGCTGTTGATGGCAAGATATTACTTAACCTACTACACCCTACTGCTCACAGAACCCCCATGCAAAGTAGGCATGAAGGTATAACCTGGGCAGATATAAAGTGGGATCTAAGAGGTTAAGTATTGAATTCTTGCATAAATGCAGTTTATCCTATCAACATATGTTCAGTTTAACGGAACTAGTATTGCAAAGTACGTAAGCAAGCACGGAAATATATTGTAGGGGGAGTGTTATCTAGACTGACTACACCCTGCTGCTCACAACACCCCTGGTTATAGAGGTATTAGCTGGGCAGAAGAAGATAGGGATCTAAGTAGTCTAGTAATCAACCCACCTAAATATGTACATTTAACATAGGATAGAGAACATGCAAAGTTACAGCATATGAGGATTAGTAAGCAAGTTAGCAGCAGTAATGCTGAGATATCACTTGTATGTCTTTACAGTTGTACACTCGCAGGTATGAGATTCAGCTGGAAGTGCTATGTAAGGCAGTGTAAGTCAGTATGCAATTTTTTGAGTAACAGTTCCAAGTTTATGAACAGTAACCCTCGACAGGGATAATCATGCCTCTATTTTTGAGCAAAAACGGAGTACACTCCTGCTTTTAAGGCCCATCTGTTGCCTTCTATTGAAAAGTACATACGGCCTTGTTATCAGCTGGAAAGGCAATGGAAGCCTTATGTATCCTTCTTGGAAATGCTTTCCTTGTATGATCCGTGCTTTGTGAGCAAACTGCTCCGAAAGACGCCAAGACTTTCAAAGCAAGACTCTGCAGTCCTGTGCGTACATCATGTGTATCGGTCGGCTAACCAATGCCGAAGCGCGTTTCACCCCCTCGTCTGATTGTAAGACAGGGCTTTGTCAGGGCGTATGGAATAAGGACATCATATATATATATATATATATATATATATATACATATAAACACATAAATACATATGTAAACATATATAGACGTTTATATAAGTGCATTGGATCACTTTGCAGTCAAATAGATGAAAACATGTAAAATTATATTTATGCAATATTCATTTTCAATAAAGTGTTATACTGTGTATTTACTGTAAATATTTGACGTTCCCATGTTCTGCACATAGCAGAATATGTTCTCTCTCTCTCTCTCTCTCTCTCTATATATATATATATATATATATATATATATATATATATATACTGTATGTATATATATATATATATATATATATATATACTGTATATATATACCTATATATTTTCATATATATTTTAATATATGTATAGATATATTTTGTACCAAAATACCATCAGATATATATAGAAATATCTTTTTATGAATAAACTAGCTGCTGCCCATGGCTTCACTCGCATGGATTTGTGATTGTAAAAAATAGCAAAAAACGTGACCACTCGCAACAATGTATGCCTTCACATGTGTGTACGTTCAGGTTGCACACTCGCTGACATGAACTTTGTACATATAAACACATGAATACATATGTAAACATATATAGACGTTTATATAAGTGCATTGGATCACTTTGCAGTCAAATAGATGAAAACATGTAAAATTATATTTATGCAATATTCATTTTCAATAAAGTGTTATACTGTGTAAATATTTGACGTTCCCATGTTCTGCACATAGCAGAATATGTTCTCTCTCTCTCTCTCTCTCTATATATATATATATATATATATATATATATATATATACTGTATGTATATATATATATATATATATATATATATACTGTATATATATACCTATATATTTTCATATATATTTTAATATATGTATAGATATATTTTGTACCAAAATACCATCAGATATATATAGAAATATCTTTTTATGAATAAACTAGCTGCTGCCCATGGCTTCACTCGCATGGATTTGTGATTGTAAAAAATAGCAAAAAACGTGACCACTCGCAACAATGTATGCCTTCACATGTGTGTACGTTCAGGTTGCACACTCGCTGACATGAACTTTGTGAGCTTTCATTAATTGTGTTTTTCATACATAGGCACCAATCAGCTAAATTATGGGCAGGGTGTCCCTGTGGCACATCAAAAAAGTTATTATTATTCTGTTTACAATTACTTTAATATTAAAGTGTAACTACATATTATGACTGAACTGTCAGATGTGAAAAAAAAGAGTATAATTTTTTTTTAGTGATATCCATATCTAGAGAACTACTAATGTTAGGAGCAAGAAATGTGGCATGTAAACTAACTTTATAATGAAAATTTCAAATTATAATTTTTACTTTTCTAACATCTTCGGTTTTTGAGATATAGGTATCCTAATAAATAAGCCCCCGATTTTCAACCCCCCTTAAGTGGATTTTCTGGAAATGGTAAAACAAATGTTTCTTTATTTTTAGAGGAGAATCTAAATACCAATTTTCACTTCTGTAGCATCTTTGGTTTTTTAGATATAGGTATCCTCATAAAAAAAATTCACCCCCCTTTTTACCCCTTTAGGGAAGTAATTTCTAAAAATCCTTCCTTACTGGGTGCCTGGGTCATAAAAACAATCGCCTAGATTACGAGTTTTGTCGGTAAAGACCTGTGGTGCTAACGAGCCTTTTTTTTCCAGCGCACCCTTAAGACAACACTGGTATTACGAGTTGTCTGAATGGCTGCGTTAGCCTCAGAAAAGGGAGCGTTGAGCATAATTTAGCTCCACTTCAACTCTCAATACCAGCGTTGCCTACGGTAGCGGTAAGATGGAAAAACGTGCTCGTGCACGATTTCCCCATAGGAAACAATGGGGCTGAGCTGGCTGAAAAAAAACCTAACACCTGTAAAAAAGCAGTGTTCAGCTCCTAACGCAGCCCCATTGTTTCCTATGGGGAAACACTTTCTAAGTCTACACCTAACACCCTAACATGAACCCCAAGTTTAAACACCCCTAACCTTACACTTATTAACCCCTAATCTGCCGCCCCCCGCTATCGCTGACACCTGCATTATACTATTAACCCCTAATCTGCCGCTCCGGACACCGCCGCAACCTACATTATAGCTATGAACCCCTAATCTGCTGACCCTAACATCGCCGACACCTATATTATATTTATTAACCCCTAATCTGTCCCTCCCAATGTCTCCGCCACCTACCAACACTTATAAACCCCTAATCTGCCGACCGGACATCGACCACCACTATAATAAATGTATTAACGCCTACACCGCCGCACTCCTGCCTCGCAAACACTATAATAAATTGTATTAACCCCTAATCTGCCCTCCCTAACATCGCCGCCACCTACCTAAAACCCCTAAACCTAAGTCTAACCCTAACACCCCCCTAAGTTAAATATAATTTAAATAAAATGAACTAAAATTACTATTATTAACTAAATTATTCCTATTTAAAAATAAATACTTACCTATAAAATAAACCCTAATATAGCTACAATATAGCTATTTTAGGGCTTATATTTATTTTACAGGCAACTTTGTATTTATTTTAACTAGGTACAATAGCTATTAAATAGTTATTAACTATTTAATAGCTACATAGTTAAAATATTTACAATATTACCTGTAAAATAAATCCTAACCTAAGTTACAAATACACTACACTATCAATAAATTAATTAAATAAATTACCTACAATTATCTAAACTCAAATACAATTAAATAAACTAAACTATAGTACAAAAAAACAAACACTAAATTACAAAAAATAAAAAAATATTACAAGAATTTTAATCTAATTACACCTAATCTAAGCCCCCTAATAAAATAAAAAAGCCCCCCAAAATAATAAAATTCCCTACCCTATACTAAATTACAAAGTAATCAGCACTTTTACCAGCCCTTAAAAGGGCTTTTTGCGGGGCATTGCCCCAAATTAATCAGCTCTTTTACCTGTAAAAAAAAAATACAATCCCCCCAACATTACAACCCACCACCCACACACCCCTACTCTAAAACCCACCTGATCCCCCATTAAAAAAACCTAACACTACCCCCCTGAAGATCACCCTACCTTGAGCCGTGTTCTGCCAGCCGGCCACCGATGGAACAGAAGAGGACATCCAGACTGGCAGACGTCTTCATCCTATCCGGGCAAAAGAAGACATCCGGACCGGCAGACATCTTCATCCAGGCGGCATCTTCTATCTTCATCCTTCCGGAGCGGAGCCATCTTCTATCAAGCCGACGTGGAGCAATCCTCTTCTTCCGACGGACTAACGACGAATGAAGATTCCTTTAAATGACGTCATCCAAGATGGCGTCCCTCGAATTCTGATTGGCTGATAGGATTCTATCAGCCAATCGGAATTAAGGTAGGAAAAATCCGATTGGCTGATTGGATCAGTCAATAGAATGCGAGGTCAATTCTATTGGCTGATCCAATCAGCCAATCGGATTGAACTTCAATCTGATTGGCTGATTAAATCAACCAATCAGATTTTTCCTACCTTAATTCCGATTGGCTAATAGAATCCTATAAGCCAATCGGAATTCGAGGGATGCCATCTTGGCGGCGGCTGATGCAACCGCCCAGTGCAGGAAAGTACTAAACACCTCAAAATAGGCAAAGGATATGGAACAGCCCATGGGCAGACAACGGTCCACGTAGTAACCCCCGTCAAACCAGCACCCCATCAGTCTGAAGGAAGATGGGTGGATTGGGAGAAGCCAGAATGCCGACTCTATGTCCAATTTCGTCATCAAGGCTCCGGGCCCCCTTTCCCTCACAATAGGATAGATGATGTATTAGCCGAAACTTACCTGTCTCCTTTTTTGGGAACCATTGCCAGTGAAGAAATGATCAAATCCAGAATTGGCAAGTCCACAAAAGGGCCTGCAACACTGCCTAAAGCTACTTCCTTACCCAGCTTTTCCCTGACCACCTCTGGGAACTGAGAGGCCGACTTCAAGTTCCTCTTAACCTTAGACCCCAGGACCCGGACCACTACCGGAATAGTAAAGCCATAGCGCAGACTGACATCCAGTAATCTAGCAGCCACCCTGTTCAGGGACCTGCTCAACCACTTACCGATGATAGGAACCCTAAGAGGCTAATCCGCCCTTTCCTGCCTGCAGCGCTGCCTTTTGCCCCAAACATGCTTAAATGTGCCAGACGTGCTCCTTTAGCAGGACTTATCTGGTAATGCCAGCACACTCCCCCTTGTCGCCGTCAAAAGCGCAGGGGCTGCCTGGGCCTCTGAGGGACGAGTCGAGATGCGACCAGAGGTTGAGATCCATGGTCCCAAAGTCCAGCAATGGGTTACCCACCTTCTTTTTCCGGTAAATCATGTCATACTCTCTCCAGGCTCCATCGGCAATTTTTTTACGTATGGCATCTATTGTGTCGACATACTTAAATAAAGCGGTACCCTGATCTGGGAACCTCTCCAGGTAGCATGTAGCATATACCCGGAAACAAATGTGTCAGGCCCTCTGGGAACCTCTCCAGGTAGCATGTAGCATATACCCGGAAACAAATGTGTCAGGCCCTTTGAATTTTTTAGGGCCTTTTCCATCCTCTATCTCTTTGAATTTAAACACTTCCGCAGATAATTCAAACATGTTGACGTACTTACAGTCCTGGATATGCTTCACCATCAAGTGGGCGTGTAAGCTATGTACATGACATGAGTATGTGTCCCCATGCACTGCAGCCTTTCTATTCACAGCCTGTGGTGTGCCCACCAGTACCCCCTGGAATTAAGATGCCTGGGCCAAACCACTGACATTACCCTCCCGGCTTTGCCCCTGCTCATTTTCCTCAACATCCTATACATCCTTCTATGGCCTTTCATGTGTAAACCCAGGGACACATCTATCTCAGAACCCAGACCCACTAGAACTAGAGGAGTCACACAGGAGAAAAAACAAATTGGCACTCACCGGATGAAGATACCACGCATCGCCGCCACTCGAGGCACGAGGGCTCTGGAAGACACCATAGAGACCTGAAACACAGAGGACAAGAGGGGAGTACCATGGGAAAAGCCAGCCATCTCCTCCCTATCCTCTCTGGCCTCATATCCCTGATACCCCTCACGGTCACTGTCACTCACCCCATATAGCAAGCTGGGATCCTTATCCGTACTCGCAGCCTGTCCACATCCATAATCCTCCATAAATCTAATGGCCCTGTTGCGCCCTTGTGGCTTCACCTCCCTGGCAGGACTAACTGCCCCCCTGTCAGTGCCCTCTAGGCCTTCACCTGGGCTAGTGCTGATACTAGCGTGCCCCCTCTTCACTGCCCCTCTCGTAACTTGCCCTGACCTGGCTGCTAAGGTCCTGCTGGTAGATACCGTACCCTGCAGGACTCCTGCATGCAGCTCCAAACCAATGGCACCACTAACCAGGGCCGCAGTTGCGCGAGACCCCTTAGGCCCTGCTCTAGCCACAGGGGCCTTTCCTTTTCCTTGAGCCCCAGTGTGTGCGGGGGTCGCCTTGGCCTTGCTACCACCTGAATTAGGCCGCAAGTGCGAGGAGGGGGCCCTAGTGGCCTCCCCTTCTTTATTGCTAGCTGTTGCTGAAGCCCTTGTGCGCACACCTTGATGCGGTGGCTCTGCAGGTGCCCCCCCAGCAGAATGAGCCCCCCCAGCCTTCTGATGACTAACTTGTGTGCCCCCTGAGCGGGTTTCCCCCCCATGGCACTCCCCTCTTGCCTCTGGAGCCTGAGGGGGACAATCTGAACTGCCCGACGACCATGTTTTGACTGCCGTGGGCGGAAGTGACATCACCGGAAGTGACGTCGGGATGCACAGTGTAACTGGAAGTCGACGCGGTGGCCATCTTGGATGGGGAAAAGGACAAAGACCGGATGGAGGCCTGCGCACCACGTGGAACGGAAGCCTGGGACTGCACCACCGCCGCACCCAACGATGACACCCCCGCGAGGACCGACGCCAAGGACTGCAGAAGCGTCACTGCTGTTGCGATGGATTCCCCGGAAAGGACTACCAACACAGGTAAGGCCGCAACTCTCCCATTACACACTCCACCGGTAATTGGGCCTACCAAGCCCTCCCTGGAGAAAAACCCTGAACTCTCCTGGGACCCCCTAGCTCCTAATAGTTGGGATCCACGTCCAGCACCCCCCAGGACCACAGACTGAAGGTCCAGGCCCACTGGCTGATAAGCCTGGACAGGCCTAGCCTCCTCAACCTGCTCCTCCCATACAAGAGAAGGGTATAAGTTAGGACTACTCTCCCCAACTGAAGGGGAAGTTGGAATAGACAGCCCCGAAACATGGCCCTGACCCACCGTGATAGTCCCTGATGGGGATGGTGCGACCCATTCGATGTTCTCAAGATCAATCTCTTCCCACTCCACAGGTTTGCCTTCCATTGAAAAACTGCTGCAAGCCGTGCTGTAGAAACAGCTTCCAGGGATCCACCGGAACAAAAAGGAAGTGGACTCCCTTCACATCCCATATATAAGGTAAACCCCCTTACAACACAATGCAACATTGTAACAAATACACACACAGCAGCAGCACTGACTCAACCAGGCCAAAACCCTTAGCTACGCTCTGGGCTAGTCGCCCTGCACTTTCTATACATATATATTTACATTGCGGTCTATGGGAACACACAGTTCCCATAAACCGCAATGTAAAGGCACTTTTCAGTGGCGTTTTTTTTTTTTTTCGAACACCCCACTCCCATCAACTTTAAAGCCCCAAAAACTGCCCAGTGCAGTTTTTTTTTCTTAAAAAAATGCTACATTTTTTTAAATAAAAAAACTACAATGCCATCTATTTTTAGGGCATTTGGGGCACTTTTAGAAAATTACCCATAGTTCTAAACTCTGGTTAATTTTTGGAGTGCTAAGTACTACAGCGAGGTCGCAGTAGCAATAACCAGCCACTTGTAATGGGTGGTTAATTATTGCGCTCCCACAAACAGGCAACAATTTAGCGCTCCACTTGTAATCTAGCCCTAAAAGTTTTGCTGCATTCATTTTTGCTGTTACAATTCTGAAAAGGACATTTGTGTTGCTGCAGACAATGCAGACAGAGACTCACTGTTTTGGAAGTTTGTGCAGAGAATGAACCTGTTACTTTTGACTTAGCTGTTAACAAACTGTATGTTGCTGTTAAAGTCACCTTGGTGTTTGAAAGACAATAAAGTTTTGAAAACTAAGACTGAATGTCCTCTATTGCATTAAAACACTAGAAGACAGTGGTTGCCAAAGATCCTTGTTACATATGGTAGAGAAAGCAGGCCGTCACATGTGATGTCTGTGGGATTTATAATTTGCAAGCAACATATAGGAAGTTATTAAAGCACTGATTCAGTCTACTACTGTGCAATAGGAGGCCAATAGAAGAGCTGCTGAAAACAATGCTGCTCTGCAGCAGTTGGTGTTGGCACAGACGGAGAATGCGTTGATTATGGCAAAAAAACAGAAAGAGAGTACTGAAGTGCTGGTGCAACATATGTCACAATTCAAGCATAAACATACAGGAAGGTTTGTAAGGAACAGCAGAACGCCACATGCACCTTGTGGCAAGAGATTCAACCTATATCTGAGAGACTGAACTCTGATCCTGCTGATGGCTGTCGAGGCTTTAAAGTTATACGAGCTAGTCACTATATTCAAAAGATGTCTGTAGCAGACGATGCTGAGGCGTATCTTCATGCCTTTGAGAGAACAGCGGAAAGAGAAGGATGGCCAGCAGTTGAGTTAACGAACATACTTGCACCTTTTTTAAGCGGAGCACCTCAAAAGGCCTACTATGACCTAGTGCTGGAGCAAGCCAGTGACTATGACAAGCCGAAGGTTGAGACATTGGCACACCTAGGAGTGACTTCTGCAGTACATGCTCAAAGATTCCACTCTTGGAGATATGCATCTGTTAAAGCTGCAAGAGCACAGATGTTTAACCTCATACACCTTGCCAGGAAATGGCTGCAACCTGAGGTTAACTACACTAATAAGATTCTGGAGTTATTGGATCGCTTTCAACGAGGATCGCATAAGAATATGCAATCACTATTTTTGGTCCATTGACTTGTATGGGGGAATAGGTTATTGTGCTGACGATATTCTAAGTTTGACTTCTTGTGCGTGTCAGGTTAGCGCAAGAGTGATAACTTTTTACTTTTAACTCGTAATACAAGTGCAACCTGACACGCACAAAAAGTTTACTTCTAGTGCAATTAGCGCTCTAGAAAAAGCACTAAATAGTGCTCCACTCGTAATCTGGTCCAATATATACATACACACACCTCTGTATCACCTCTAGCATGTCACTTTAACCACAATACAAAGTTGTAAGTGAGTGGCAATGAAGAAAGTCAGAATGACTAATAGAGGAGGGGACAGATTAAACAGTTTGGACCTTTAGACTTTAAACTCATTTATTCAATGGATTAAACTTATAATATGATTTAATATATTTTTTTGAGTAACTGTGCCCCATCATAACTACTGGTAATTACCATCATCAGTATATGGGGATCTTTTCAGTTCTATAATGAGCCAAGTATTTTAATAGCCGTGATTAAGTCTTTATACAATTTACCGTTTTTATAGCAGTGTTACGATAACATTGTATAAGATGAGGATGAATCTGGTTATATTTACTATTATTAGTTTTATATTTTTTCAAAGTATAATCAAAAAAAGATTCAGCCAATAAGAAAGAAGTATTTATATAATGCACTAATTGATACTTGTGACTGACTGGCGTATCAAGTTTCTTTGATACTCCTAACAAGCTCATAATATGTGCACAATTAACTCAACACTAATATCTTGAGTAATTTTTAGTTAATATTTTTATCATTTTAAAGCAGTTAAAGGGAAAGTAAAGTCAACATTAAACTCATGATTCAGACAGCGCAGGCAATTTTAAACAACCTTACAATTTACTTCTATTATTACATTTGCTTCATTCCCGTGGTATCCTTTGTTAAAGGAGCAGATCATCACTACTGGGAGCTAGCTGAAAACATCAGATAAGCCAATGATAAGAGGCATATATGTGCAGCCACCAATCAGCAGTTATCTCTCAGTAGCGTAGTGTTGTTTCTAAATCCACCTAGGTATGCTTTTAAACAAATGATAGCAAAGAACAAAGCAAATTTGATAATAGAAGTAAATTGGAAAGTTGTTTAAAGCTTCATGGTCTATCTGGATTATGAAAGTTTAACTTTTGGTTTATGTGTCCCTTTAATTGTTTGGACATTATAAAAATGTTAATTAAACAATAACTTTAGATAACATAATGAGTTAATTGCGCACATGTTATGAGCTTCTTAGGAACCAATCACCAATAATAATGAATCAATTTGTGCATGATAGTCTTCTTTCTCATTGGCTGATTATTTTTGTTGGTTGTGGGTATGTTTCTTGTGGATTTCTAAATGTTTAACCAATCAATGTGTAGGAAATGCAGAAGTTTCAAATATATTTGTTGCAAAACTCAAAAAGGCTAAATTATTTAAAGGTTTATTCAACATTGCTTTAATTTATTTAATTAAACAGGGAGATTAAATGTTAAGGGCCAGATTACAAGTAGAGCAGTAATTATCGCTCCCGCTCGCATGCTAACTTGAAAGTAAAAAAAACTATAACGTATACCCCCATTGAAGTCAATTAAACAAAAAAGGGAAAAATACCTAACATCCTACACGCACGCAAACCCATTCTCAAGTGCACTAACCCAACATGAAAATATTAATATTTTACATTTCAATGTTCTCCATATAGTAGAATATGTTCACACACACATACTGTATATATATATATATATATAAATATATATATATATATATATACTGTATACAGACATATATATTATTATTTTAAAAAGTCACCAGCGATCAAACTTTTGTTCACTTTTTGCAAATTCTAGATAAATATGTCATAGATAGTTATGAAATTACTCCATTACTATGTATACACTTAAAAATCTAACAATTGTATAAAACAGCTTCCTTAAAGGGATGGTAAACTCAGTATCGTTTCAATTTGTAATCTGGATAGTCATACTCTATATTAATGTCCTGTGCAATTTCCATCTAAACATGAAATAGCAGTTTACCTTTTTTTTTCATTTGCAGAATGTCTCCGTTCCGTAAAATCGCCCGCCCACCGTGACGTCACATTGATCTCCACTGCCTGTGCCCAATCATATCTCCAGTCGCTAGACAGGCTGTTCGCAATATAATTTTTAGCGCATGCGCAATTACGATCATTCCCGACTATACTACCAACCAATTAAAGGCATTGAAATCCGGATAAGACTTTGCGCGTGCACGCTCTATTTCACGCATGCGTCTTATGTCATTTTTCACACGGCACTCTCTACTTCCAGAACGTCAGGGAAACAAATGCGCATGCGTTCACTTTCGTGAACGAGCACTACAGATGACGTAAGTAGAGGGAGGAGAGAGGAGTAAATAGAAAGTTTCGTTAGGAACATGTAAGAGGGGCGGAGTGAGGCGGGGAGCTGCGTTGCAAACATGAGAACATAATAAGACTAATAATAGTGATAATTTACATTTGAAAATTAAAAAGTAATAATGCGGTTTGACATTAAATAACATTAAAAATGTAAATATGTCATTTAAAAATAAAAGAGTTTACCATCACTTTAAGGAATTATAATGTATACGTAGGTGTAATTGTGTTGCATGTAATTGATTCAATGTACCCTTTACACTGTTTAAAATAGATATGAAAGCGAAAATCAATAAAAGAAAACAGCGCACTGATTGTGTTTCTATCTACAATATGGTCTATATAGACATGCCCTTACATGTGTGACCATGAATTAATCCGGCTAGTATTTTAGCCCCATTGAAAATATTCTATACACAAAAAGTTATTTTTCATAAACTTAAGCAGTCCAATATTTTGTGGTGATAAAGTAGAAGATGACCTTCGTACCAGATATTACTTCAACCATATGAGGTAATGTATGTGCTCATAGGAGGATAGGTACTCTTCATAGGCTTCCACTGTCAGGTTACTTCTAACCGTATTCCCGTGGATGTTAGTCCCGCTTTATTCCTAGGATCTGTTTGCTTCTGTTGTAATTCAATGTGCTCCGGATTATATGGTAGAAATGTTCAACCTTTGCTTTTTTTATTTCCTGTTGCTTAGTGTCCTCCAGGAGTATGGTTATAGCCAGTTTATTTCAGTGATGGTTCCATAAAAGAAAGAAGGAAATCACATAGCGTAATTCTGTTATAAAATGTATTTATTTTTGTACATAAAATAAATTTGCACTTACATTCAAAGACCTCAATCCTTGATGAGGTAAACTTTCAGGCACATAAATAAGGGGTGTGGAAACAGTGGGATATATTTGCCGTTTAGAGGCTGCCTCTGTTTCGTTGCAATTATCTATTGCCACAGGTCACATTAAATGTTCCAAAATCCCTTGTTGTGAATAGTCCATTTCCTGATATCCTCTAATTTATTTAATTAAACAGGGAGATTAAATGTTAAGGGCCAGATCACAAGTAGAGCGGTATTTATCGATCCCGCTCGCATGCTAACTCCTCTAGAAGCAAGCGAATTGTAGCAGTTGTATTATAAGTTGAAAGTAAAAAAAACTTTAACGTATACCCCCATTGAAGTCTATTAAACAAAAAAGGGGGAAAAAAAACATTCTCAAGTGCACTAACACAACATGAAAATATTAATATTTTACATTTCAATGTTCTCCATATAGTAGAATATGTTCACACACACATATACTGTATATATATATATATATATATAGACATGTATATGTACAGTATGTATCGCTATGTTAAAGCCCTTTGCCTGCCTTTATTTTTCACCACCTGAAACCTCATATCTTTGAGCCCTTATAACTTTTTTGTCCATTTTTTTATTTTTTTTATTAGATAGTTTTATTATGAGTGTAACTGTACTTTTTAATGTATTTTTCATGGGTTTTGTGACACTTTGTTTCGGAAAACAGTTAACCAGAGCTCTGAGGTTGCCCTATCCCAACATGCGTTAAATTCAATTGCGCTCAAGCGATCATGTTTACTTTCAACTTATAATGTGCACGCTACATCTGATGTGCACAAACAGCCACAATAAACCTGATATTGCTTGCATATAACTGTTAGCGCGCCACCTGTAATCTGCCCCTCAATTTGGTGCCCCATTAAGCAGATGTGCTTCTAACAAATAAGGATGGCATCAATAAGGTAGCCAAAAAATATGTGAGCTTAGTACAAAGTTTTAACACAGAAAACTAAAAAAAGATTTAAATTGAGGCCATTTTGTCCGATTTATCGTGTATTCTATACATTACTAAAATTTTAAAATAGTGTTGGTAAAATGCCTGTCTTACGGCTAGATTACGAGTTTTGGGGTATGAGTGAAAAAGCAGCATTAAGGCTCTTTTTCACTACTGCTGGTATTACGAGTCTTGCAGGTTTAGGGGCACCGTATACTTTTTTGGCCATAACGCAACGTAATTACCGCAGCTTTCAAAAAGTCCTTTATCAATGGGACTTTCTTTGCGCCGGTATTACGAGTCTGCCTAGGAGGCCAAAAAGGGAGCGGTACAGCCTATACCGCCAAGATCAATACTGCCGCAATCAGCCAATAGGATTGAGCTTGCATTCTATTGGCTGTTCCAATCAGCCAATAGGATTGAAGCTCAATCCTATTGGCTGATTGGAACAGCCAATAGGATTTTTTCAACCTTAATTCTGATTGGCTGATAGAAGTCTATCAGCCAATTGGAAACTAAGGGACACCATCTTGGATGATGTCATTTAAAGGGAAACCTCATTCATAAGAAGACGTCGATTGAAGAGGATGCTCCGCACCGGATGTCTTGAAGATTGACCCGCTCTGCGCTGGATGGATGAAGATAGAAGATGCCATCTGGATGAAGACTTCTGCCCAGTTGTATGAAGACTTCTGCCCGGTTGGATGAAGACTTCTGCGGCTTCCTTGAGGACTTCTGCCGGCTTTGATGAGCATGGATGTCGGGTCTTCAAAAACTGTAAGTTGATCTTCGGGGGTTAGTGGTAGGCTTTGGGTTTTTTTGGGTGGGTTTTATTTTTAGATTAGGGTTTTGGGTGGAAAAAAGAGCTAAATGCCCTTTTAAGGGCAATGCCCATCCAAATGCCCTTTTCAGGGCAAAGGGGAGCTTAGTTTTTTTTAGTTAGGATTTTATTTGGAGGGTTGGTTGTGTGGGTGTGGGTTAGTGGTAGGCTTTTTTAAGGGTTTTTTGGGTGGGTTTTATTTTTAGATTAGGGTTTTGGGTGGGTTGGTTGTGTGGGTGGTGGGTTTTACTGTTAGGGGGTTGTTTGTATTTTTTTTTACAGGTAAATGAGCTGATTTCTTTGGGGCAATGCCCTGCAAAAGGCCCTTTTAAGGGCTATTGGTAGTTTAGTTTAGGCTAGGGTTTTTTTATTTTTGGGGGGCTTTTTTATTTTTATAGGGCTATTAGATTAGGTATAATTAGTTTAAATATCTGATAATTTCTTTTTTTATTTTGCATAATTTAGTGTTTGTTTGTTTTTATAATTTAGTTAATAGTATTTAATTGATGTAATTTATTTAATTGTAGTGAATGTTAGGTGTTAGTGTAAGACAGGTTAGGTTTTATTTTACAGGTAAATTTGTATTTATTTTAGCTAGGTAGATAGTAAATAGTTAATAACTATTTAGTAACTATTCTACCTAGTTATAATAAATACAAACTTGCCTGTGAAATAAAAATAAAACCTAAGCTAGCTACAATGTAACTATTAGTTATATTGTAGCTATCTTAGGTTTTATTTTACAGGTAAGTATTTAGTTTTAAATAGGAATTATTTAGTTATTAATAGTAGGTTTTATTTAGATTTATTTTAATTACATTAAAGTTAGTGGGTGTTAGGGTTAGACTTAGGGGTTAATAAATTTAGTATAGTAGCGGCGACGTTGGGGGCAGCAGATTAGGGGTTAATAAGTGTAGGTAGGTTGTGGCGACATTGGGGGCAGGAGATTAGGGGTTAATACGTGTAGTGTAGGTGTCGGCGATGTTGGGGGCAGCAGATTAGGGGTTAATAAGTATAATGTAGGTGTCGGCGATGTGGGGGCAGCAGATTAGGGGTTAATAAGTGTAAGATTAAGGGTGTTTAGACTCTGGGTTTATGTCAGGGTGTTAGGTGTAAACATAAATTTTCTTTCCCCATATGAATCAATGGGGCTGCGTTACGGAGCTTTACGCTCCTTTTTTGCAGGTGTTAGACTTTTTTTCAGCCAGCTCTCTCCATTGATGTCTATGGGGAAATCGTGCACGAGCACGTAAAATCAGCTCACCGCAGCTTTCAGCAGCGTTGGTATTGGAGTGCGGTAGGTATGGAGCACAATTTTGCTCTACGCTCACTTTTTGCCTGCTAACGCCGGGTTTTTGTAAACCGGTAATACCTGCACTGTAGGTAAGTGAGTGGTGACAATAACTTGCAAGTTATTACCGAGCAGCTCTTACCGCAAAACTTGTAATCTAGCCGTTAGTTTGTTCTATTACATTCCTACAAACTTACATTTTTCAGTAACATATAATTGTTTATGATTCAGTTTAGATCACTCAATTTTTTTTTCTCAAGCTTTTGCAATTTAATTTTATCTTCTAAAAATGCTGTTAAGCCGATATTCAGTCACAACTCTAAAATAGAGTTTTCTATATTCATGAAAGTGGAGATTACTCTTGCAAAGAATTCTATTCATTTTAATAGATATGAGAGCATACTTTGGCACATTCCAGTAATGAGCATAAAACACCTCTAGTTTCTTGCAGCAATTCTGACTGTGCTTTACTTCCACAATCTATATTTAATTAGTGACATGAAAGAGTGTCACAAAGATGATGGGGTTTTAAAGTACAAATATATAAAAGCGGAATTTCAGCTTGCATTGGGATAATTTGTATGGGGATCATTAGGTGTGCTGCTTAATGCATTGGTTTTGCTTTCCTTTTAAAATGTGAAAAAGTGCATTAGTAACTTCAAAAGTATCTAAATGTAGGTTAAATAAAAATAGTTTACAATTTGCTTATTTACTTGTGTTTCATAGTATTTTATTTTGAATATTAGAGTTTGAAAAACTGATGGTTGTATTCTTCCTGGTTTTCTGTTTAGCAAATATATTTAATCTGTAAATGTCATTAATTTACATTTATAAACAATATGAAACCATCCAGACGAAAACCTATTTCTACATTTTTAAATAGTGTTACCTAATTTCATCAAGCAGTGACAATGCAGTCCTTGAGAGAGACACACACACACATACAAATGCAAACACACACACACATACATACATACAGTACATACACACAGACACACGCACACACATACATACAGTACATACACACAGACACTCGCACACACATACATACATACATACAGTACATACACACAGACATACGCACACACATACACACACATACATACATACAGTACATACACACAGACACACGCACATACATACATACACACACACATACAAACATACATACACACACACATACAAACATACATCCACATACATACATAAACACACACACACACACACTTATATATATATATATATATATATATATATATATATATATCAGTGACGTGCAGTGACGTCAGAGGCTGGTGAGGCAGTGGCTAGGATACGCCTTCATTCTTTAGATATCCTTTGTTGAAGAAATAGCAATGCACATGGGTGAGCCAATCACATGAGGTATCTATGTGCAGCCACCAATCAGCAGCTACTGAGCATATTTAGATATGAGTTTCAACAAAGGATATCAAAAGAATGAAGAAAATTAGATATTAGATGTAAATTGGAAAGTTATTTAAATTTGCATATGGGTTTCATATGGGTTTCATGTCCCTTTAAATGGTGTCTTGGAAAACTGGTCAACTTAGTAAACATCTGATTTTAGTCTAAAAGGATTGTAACAAACTCTTGCCAGATAACACAATGCTTGCTCTGATTATGAGATCTCGAAATCCAGGCCCATTAAAATATGTTTTAAACATACTTTTTACTTTAATGCTGCAAATTATGCTTATAGATTCTTTCATTATTCAGTAAATATAAAAATGTCTTGATCCAGTGGTGGCTGGTGAAATTAAAAGATGGTGGGGTGCTTGACCCCACCCCTTTAAATAAAGCCACACCATCAGATGGCACTACCAATTAATTAATTAAATAAATAAAAGGTAGACAGAAGCACAGAAAAGCACTCGGGGGGGGGGAAGGGAGAGAGAGACGGGGTGAGAGAGACACAGAGGGTTAGAGAGAAAGAGAGAGAGAGAGACACAATCACACACAGAGGGTTAGAGAGAGAGACACAATCACACACAGAGGGTTAGAGAGAGAGAGAAATAGAGACACAATCATACACAGAGGGTTAGAGAGAGAGACACAATCACACACAGAGGGTTAGAGAGAGAGAGAAAGAGAGACACAATCATACACAGAGGGTTAGAGAGAGAGAGAGACAATCACACACAGAGGGTTAGAGAGAGAGAGAAAGAGTGACACAATCACACACAGAGGGTTAGAGAGAGAGACACAATCACACACAGAGGGTTAGAGAGAGAGAGAAATAGAGACACAATCATACACAGAGGGTTAGAGAGAGAGACACAATCACACACAGAGGGTTAGAGAGAGAGAGAAAGAGAGACACAATCATACACAGAGGGTTAGAGAGAGAGAGAGACACAATCACACACAGAGGGTGAGAGAGAAAGAGAGACACAATCACACACAGAGGGTTAGAGAGAGAAAGAGAGAGAGAGAGACACAATCATACACAGAAGGTTAGAGAGAGAGAGAGAGAAAGAGAGACACAATCACACACAGAGGGTTAGAGAGAGAGACACAATCACACACAGAGGGTTAGAGAGAGAGAGAAATAGAGACACAATCATACACAGAGGGTTAGAGAGAGAGACACAATCACACACAGAGGGTTAGAGAGAGAGAGAAAGAGAGACACAATCATACACAGAGGGTTAGAGAGAGAGAGAGACACAATCACACACAGAGGGTGAGAGAGAAAGAGAGACACAATCACACACAGAGGGTTAGAGAGAGAAAGAGAGAGAGAGAGACACAATCATACACAGAAGGTTAGAGAGAGAGAGAGAGAGAAAGAGAGACACAATCACACACAGAGGGTTAGAGAGAGAGACACAATCACACACAGAGGGTTAGAGAGAGAGAGAGAGAGAGAGAGACAATCACACACAGAGGGTTAGAGAGACACATAAGGGATGAGAGTCAAAGGGGGAGGAAGAGAGACAGAGAGAGAAAGAGACCATGGGGGAGAACAACACATAAGGAGAGAGATGGATAGATAGAGAGACACACACACACACACAAGGGGGGGGAGAGGGACCACTGCATTTTAAAGTAATAAAACAGCAGAGCTACAGAGATCAGAAAATGAGTCTATAATTTAGTGTGAAGTACAGAGGCAAGCTGCTAAGTTAGTGGGTGTAAAGTTTGAGTAAACAAAATACAAAAACGATCCTTTGCTGTAAAAGAGTAAAAAAACACTAAACCACATTCATTAAATTATCATTTTCACTAACAGAATCCCTTTCAGTAAAATCTTACTTTAATAAGATGTGGCTGAAACACTGCTCTCTCTGCCTCTCTTCCTGCTCTGTAAGGATTCAGGAAGTGACAGTGGCACATTCCACTGCACTTAGAGGGGAAGAACAGAACTCTCTTTTTCACTTTAGCAAAGCTAGCAGCTTCACAGGACAGCAACAAAATATATGAAAGTAGTTTTTTTCCGTTTTTGTTTTGTTTTATATGATTTAACATCCAGCCCCAACCCTATGTTCCACTTACTAATGCCTCTCGCTGGATTGGTTCAGCCCAAATAGGACTGCCTCAAATAAGCAGTTAATGGGCCATGCAATGATCTTAACCACTTTCATCCAGTAGGTGGCGCAGCATGTTGTGTAATGGTGGGCAGACCTGATTGTGCCTCTCCATTGCACAACATGTAGCTGTGAGAAAAAAAAATGCTGGGGAAAAAAAAATTCCAATTTTTTTTTTAAAGCCAATAAAAAAATATATATTTTTGCCCATATGAGAGGTGAAGCACTGCCTCACCTGCCTCTAGTGACTGCACATCACTGATATATATATATATATATATATATATATATATATATACACACACACATACAGACATGCACACATACATACATATACACACACACATGTACACATACAAACATACACACACATGTACACATACATACATACACACATGTACACATACATACATACACACACATGCACACACATGTACACATACATACACACACACATGTACACATACATACACACACACACACATGCACACATACATACATATATACACACACACAAATGTACACATACATACACACACATGCACACATACATACATACACACACATGTACACATACATACACACACACATGCACACATACATACATACATACATACATACATACATACACACACATGCACACATACATACACACATGTATACATACACACACACATGCACACATACATACATGCACACACACATGTACACATACATACACACACATGTACACATACATACACACACATGCACACATACATACATACACACACATGCACACATACATACATACACACACATGTACACATACATACATACACACACATGCACACATACATACATACATACACACATACACACACACATACATACATACACACACACACACATGTACACATACATACATACACACACACACATGCACACATACATACACACACATGTACACATACATACATACATACATACATACACACACATGCACACACACATACATACACACACATGCACACATACATACACACACACATGTACACATACATACATACATACACACACACACACACATGCACACATACATACACACACATGTACACATACATACATACATACATACACACGCATGCACACACACATACATACACACACATGCACACATACATACACACACACACACACACATGTACACATACATACACATGCAGATTCACACACACACATATACACACACACTCATTCCTTCAAGTTGCATGAACAAAGGAGACATTTTACCACTCTTTCTAAATGGATCAGATGTAGAAGAACCTAAAGGGATATTCCAGCCTTAATTTCAATCCACATGGATGCATTTCGGTAATGAACAAAAGCTATTGTGTAATATACGTACATGCATTAGCAAAAATGCTTCTAATAAAAGCTATAGCTGTTTCAAATGTGTATTTAAGTATGCATCGTGCACCAGCATTTTAAACAAAGCACTTGCTCAGAGAGCCTAAGATGCTTGTACCATCTGGTAATGACTCAATTTGTTAATTGCTTACATGATACAAGCCCCACTGGTGATCTGAGCAGTTGCAGTGTGTATAATGCTGGTGCACTGAGAATATCTAGCTATGCCTCACATGCACGTGCAGAAAAATATACTAACACTAAAACAGTGATAATTTTTGCTAGAAGTATTTTTGCCAATACATGTATATAGCAAATATGTTTCTATTTAAAGATGTAATTCATCTATGTGCATTTAAATTTTGACTGGAATGTCCCTTTAAAGAAGCACGGTTAAATTTTGCATTCACTGGGTGGACAATGTGTATATAACTCTATGTATATTTGTTGGTGAGGTGTGTAGCACTTATAGGAGTAGTGCCATATGCTAGTTTTTTGTTTAGCCGAAACAATAGTTATGTCGATATAAAGACACAGTGTTAAAAATATTTTTGACCTGGAAAAAAAAGTTGTTAACATTTTAATTGAAAGTAATGCACCAGTTGAGTTCTTCCTACTAATGAAATATGTCCACTTCTATATTGTTATAGGACACACTTTTGGAAAACTGTTCTACATTTTAGGATGCCTTTTATTGGATAAAACACACAAAAAAAAAAATAACAACAATGTTCCTTTAAGATATTTTTTAAACTTGGCCACCAGCCTTGTGAATTTGAAAAAGTTGTTCAGTGTTATATGAGCCTGATTTGTATTGACTTAAATGCAAATGGATTTTCTACTTTGCATTTCCTAGGTCTCCCATTGGCCATGTCCTCTGTTACTTATACAAAGTTTTGCACATTGTCTCATTCACTGATCATAAACCTTGGCGTCTAGTTAAATAAATAAACAAGTTGTTCCTTGAAGTTTTCTAATATATGATCATGATTATAGGGTCTTCTATAACATGATCCTGTAGGATGTAAATTCATTTTTTCACTATAGTCTATCTAGTTGATCTTGTCAGTTCTATTTCTATAAAGTAGTGTTGTTCGCCTAAAGCCCCTATTTAGATTCCTATACCTATTTATTTTGGTTTTAAAACATTAAAATAGGAATGGGTGAGCTAGCCTATCTGGTGAAATAACTACGGAAGCGGAGCACAAAAATACATCTAAGAATAATGTTATGTAAAAATAGTTGAAAATAAAATTGCTGTCTAGAGACGTTGCCAGCAATAATTAGCACTATCTTAAAGGGACATTAAATCCAAAAAGTTTCTTTCATGATTCAGATAGAAAATATAATTTTAAACAACATTCCAATTTACTTCTATTATCTAATTTGCTTCATTCTTTTGATATACTTTCCTGAAAAGCATATCTAGATATGCTCAGTGGCTGCTGATTGGTAGCTGCACAAAGCTGCCTTGTGTGATTGGCTCACCCATGGGCATTGCTATTTCTTTAGTAAAGGATATCTAAAGAATGAAGCAAATTAGATAATAGAAGTAAATTGGAATGTTGTTTTAAACTGTATTCTCTGTCTGGATTATGAAAGAAAAATTGTGGGTTTAATGTCCCTTTAAAGGGACAAACCATAAACGTTTCTTTCATGATTTAGATTAGATTTAGAATATACAATTAAAAAAAAACTTTTCTATTTACTTTTTTTTATCAAATGTTCTTTGTTTTCTTGTTATCCTTCGTTGAAAAGCAGAAAGGTAAGGTCAGGAGGGTGGCTATATGGCAGCAGTTTTGCAACAATATTATACATTAGCAAGAGCACTAGATGTCAGCACTATTTCCTGTCATATAGTGCTTCAGGCATGTGCACACTACGGGGTACATTTACCATGCAGCAGATGCTGCTATCTATCCCTGTATTTATTCATAAGACCGCTGCTGAGGTGGCGGACAGCAATCAGCCCAATCGGATATGACCAGATTGATTGACACCCCTGCTAGCGGCCGCAAATTTGCAGGGAGTGGCATTGCACAAGTATTTCATAAAAACTGTTTGTGCAATGATAAATGCCAACAACGTATGCTGTCGGCATTTATCGATGTCCGCCTGCATTTTGATAAATCTACCCCTACCTATCAAGATATCTCTTCAACAAAGAAAATCACAAAAATAAAGCAAATTTGTTAATAGACGTAAATTGGAAAGTTTTTTAAAACTGTATTCTCTATCTGAATAAGGAAAGACAAATTTGGGGTTTCATGTCCCTTTAAATTAGACAGCTTCTTCATAAGAAAAGGAGCACTACATAGTTTGCAACAAATTGTAAAAGATGTTGTGATATTTTTAGGAAGATAATTGCAAATGTAAATGATGTGCTTTTTACACTATAAACTTGTTGTGTCAGAACAGAAATTATGTAACAGAAATTACAATGAGCCATTTTGATTCCAGTGTGATATGAAGCATTATGTTGGGATTTTTAAAACCAGATTAAGGTCATGAATAGCTAATGGATACAAGATAAAGGGTTCACAACTGGTTTTTGATACAAAAGAATTCTTACACACCATCTTCATTCACACAGTTTAGCTTAATACATTCAACAACTGTGCATCCATAAATTATTTTTCTCATTTAAGGCGCAGTAAGGGTAAAGGCATTAAAGGGACAGCAAAGTCAAAGGGGTCCATTTATTAATGTGCGGACGGACATGATCCGATATAGCAGATCATGTCTGCCGCATATCGATAAGTGCCGACAGCATACGCTGTTGGCATTTATTATTGCACCAGCAGTTCTCGTGAACTGCTGGTGCAATACCACCCCCTGCAGATTTGCGGGCAATCGGTCGCTAGCAGGGGGTGTAAATCAGCTCAATCGTATTTGATCGGGCGGATTGCTGTCCGCCACCTCAGAGGTCTTAGGACCGCTGATTCTTAACATCCACTTCAGCCGGAACTGAAGCGGAGTGGGTCGGAGGCAGCAATCGCTGCTTCATAAATAGACCCCAAAGTTTGCTTTGTCCCTCTAAACTGTCTGATACATCAAAATTATTAACTAGATAAGAGAACAAGAGTATTTAGCGCTTGAAGTTAACTTTTTGTGAGCGTTAAGTAGCACTCACAAGTTTAAAGAAAATAGATTGCATGTGAGCGAAACCCGATGAGCACAAAGAGTTGGGGGCCGATTTATCAAGGGTCGAATGGCCCCTGATACTCCTGTTTCCGGGTGACCCTTGAGGCTCACTGGAAACATCAGTTATGAAGCAGTGGTCTTAAGACTGCTGCTCCATAACTGGTCCGCTACCTTTGAGGCTGCGGTTTGCAATCTGCCTTATCCTATACGATTGGGCTGATTGACACCCCCTACTAGCGGCCGATTGACCGCAAAACTCAAGGGTGCGGCATTGCACAAGCAGTTCACAATAACTTCTTGTGCAATGATAAACGCTGTCGGCATTCATCAATGTCTGTCGGACATGATCGCTGAGCGGACCATGTCTGACAGACTGATGATAAATCGGCCCCTTGGACATCAGATATCGTGCCTGCTTTAACAAATTCTCCCTATAGACTTCAATAGAGTGCGAAACTGAAAAAAAATATTCAGACATATACAGAAATATATATAGAAATATAAATACTACATTTATTTCCATGTGAAGAACATTGTAATCTGCAACTTGAATTTGACTCCCTAGGGGGTGGCAGCTGCGGTCATCAGGTCTTCTTCAGTCTTCTCCGGTGGTCCCTAGGGGCATTTAAGCATCTTCTTCCATCCAATGTATCTTCATGCTGTCACCGCAGCACACTGAAGCTTGAATGCAATGTTCCCTTACATTTCTATTGGCTGATTTTCAAATTCATATCAGCCAATAGAAAAAGCTTCCATTCCATTGGCTGATTTTAATTTTGATTTGAAAATCAGCCAATAGAAAAACCCCTGAGGCCCACCAGAGAAGATGGACCCTATGACTGCCGTTTCCCCCCAAAGGAGCTGAATTCAAGATGGTGAGTACCACATTTTAGGGTTAAGCTGTAGGGGGTTATTTTTGGGTGGGCATATTTTAATTTTAGTATATGATTTTTGTTCTGTTTTTTTTTAAAGCAAAAGAGCTTAAAAGGACATTAAACCTAAATTTTGTTCTTTCATGATTTATTTATTGAAAGATCAAGCAATTTTAAACAACTTTCTAATGTACTTCTATTATCTATTTTTCTTCATTCTCTTGATATCCTTTGCTGAAAAGCATATCTAGATAGGCTCAGAAGCTGCTGATTGGTGGCTGTACATAGATGCCTCATGTGATTGTCTAACCCATGTGCATTGCTATTTCTTAAACAAGGGATATCTAAAGATTGAAGCAAATTAGATAATAGAAGTAAATTTGAATGTTGTTTAAAATTGTATTCTCTATCTGAATAATGAAATAAAACATTTGGGTTTAAGGTCCCTTTAATCATTGATGCCCTTTTCAGGGCATTTTTTTAGGATAGGGTTGTTATTGTTTTAAAGCAAAAGAGCTTAATCCATGATTGCCTTTTTAAGGGCATTTTTTTTTTAGGATATTGTTTTTTTTATAATTGTTTTTTTTTGTGGAGGGGTTAGTATAGGGATTTTTATGCAAAAGAGCTAATCACTTCAACTAGGGCACTGTTTAGGGCAATTTTATAGTAGATTTTAGTTGTAGTATATGCTTTTTTTAGGAGGGTGGGGCATTTTTAAGGGGACTTTAGTTTTAGGAGAGGGTTTGCAATGGTTACAATAGGAGGATAGAAGTAATAGTATGAGGTTTTTTGCGATGGGGGTTAACACATGAATGTAGGTGTTAGGTTTTAATTTGATTTCAATGAGGTTAATATCATGGGAGGTATAAACCTTGACTTTATTTGGCTTTGCAAGATTGTGATTTAAAAAAAAAAAAAAAACTGCTAATTCCTTTTTAATTTTCAGAATGACAAGTTATGTAGCATTGTAACTGACACCTTATTTATCCATATTTTGAAATGAATGGATTTATTTTATCATATTCTACTCAACACACAAATATACTGGTATTCTTGAGCATCTTAAAAAAAGTAACAAAAATATATATTTAGTATATACAGTAGTAAGCATAATATGATTTATAATGCTACTTTTCTATTTGGTATAACTCCGTATAACTTTTATCTTGTTCCTTGACACACTAGCATACTTTACCTTAAACATTCTGGTATGATAGCTGGTGCATATTATCAAGGAATCTGTTATACATATTATTATTTCACTATGGCACTTTATCTGGCACCTTTCACAGTGGCACATGTGTAATTACAATGTACAATTTACCTGGCACCTATCACTGTGTGTGATGCATCATATTTAGATTTTCTGAATCTGCACCAGGACTAATCTTTCTGAGAATTTGAGGGCTATACTTGGATACCCAGAGGGGAAAATGATGAGGAAAGGAAACAATATTTTGAGAAAGTAAAATACATTTAGGGGCATATCTATCAATCTCTGTATGGAGCTTGAAGCCCCGTGTTTCTGGTGAGCCTTCACGCTCGCGCCAGAAACACAAGTTATGAAGTAGCGGTCTAAAGACCGCTGCTCCATAACCTGTCCGCCTGCTCTGAGGCGGCGGACAGACATCGCCGGAAATCAACCCGATACAATACGATCGGGTTGATTGATACCCCCTGATTGGCCGCGAATCTGCAGGGGGCGGCGTTGCACCAGCAGTTCACAAGAACTGCTGGTGCAATGATGTCGGTATTTATCGATGTGCGGCATACATGAGTCCACTTGCACATCAATAAATAAACCCATTAGACTTTACACTGAGCCCAGAAAATGATTGCAGAATTAAAGAATAATGTGGCTATTGAATATAAACAATATGTCAATAAATATAATAACATAACAGTGTTTCACTGTTAGTCCTGCATTCTGAATTTGGTGTATGCTAATGTCACTTTAATATAGTTTATTTTGAGTGTTTCAGCTATTCTAAGGGCCATTGACTACTAAACATTGTAAATACGGATACATTTCAAGTGGAACCCATTATACCATAGCTCATTACCATAGTAACAAAGCATTATTTCTAAAATAAAAAGGTGTTTACAATAGAAAGTGGTTTGCATATGTCGCTTCATTAAAATTGAAGTCACTTCACTGTAGTAGTCTGCATTTCACACTCCAGCATGACTAATTTGTATTTTAGCTCATGAAATAAACAGTGTAGTCCCCTGTGGTAGAAACACAAGAAACTAGACATATGACAAGCCTCCAGCATTCATAAAATACACTTTCACTTTCTTGTCTTTTGCACAGTTTGAGACTTTAAGTGAGTGGTTTAAAGATCCTGCAAATCAAATGATGCCCAAGAGAAAAAGATAGCTAAATAAATGAAAACACAGGTTACATTATTGTTTAACAACACTTTGTTGAAGCTGACATTTTGGGACAGGAGCACTAATAATAGGTGTACAGTGGAAGTTTACTCAATTTGCTTGAAAATGTAAATCCCTTTATTAAAGTAAGAATTGTTTTGCACTGGCAAAACAAAAGCCAAATTCAGTCTTATGCATTTATATATTTTCCTGGGCAATAAGTTACTTTTGCATACAGAAAGAGAGGTGACCTGCCTGGAACAAACAATAGCTCAGTAGCTTTTTTTATGGTGAGTTACCAACTAGGAGCAGCCCAATTGTGCTTTTCAAAGAGGAGAACTTTCCTGAAGTATATCAGTCTGATCCGCCTAGTAAAGTCAGTCTAGCCCCAAAATGCCAGGCAATTCTCCTCTGAACAAGGAACATGGCAACCCCAGATGATCATTTCAGCCTTCTGTGGGTTTTGTTAGTAGCATACAGTCAATTCCCTCTAAGCAAATTGGGCAAGGAATCAATGTCTGGTTTGCCCCTTCACCCCTATGAAGACCAGGGCCGGACTGGGAACAAAAATAGGCCCATGCATTTTAGGGCAAAGAGCCCCCCCTCATCCACTCACCATTTCTTATTTAACCGTATACCAAACAATTCAATTGGTATACATACTGATTACTGATGGCAGACTCAGAATCTATAAAACTGGTTGTAGCTAGCCTAATTCAACAAAATAAACATTAAAAAAAGATCAACAATGATAATCCAAGGCAGCAATAAGCAGTTGAATCATTATACATACTGATTACTGATGGCAGACTCAGAATCTATAAAACTGAATTGCGTATTGCTGCCTTGAATGAACATTGATCTAACTTCTAGGTTTTGAAGTGTAATTCACATAACACACATCTAGTGGTAGCTATAGCGCACAAAGTATATGTCCCATAACACATTTAGCTGTAGCTATAGTGCACAAAGTATATGTCATATAACACTTTTAGCTGTAGCTATAGGGCACAAAGTTTATGTCACTTAACATGCATTCAGCTGTAGCGATAAGGGAACAGAGTATGGCAACATAACACACATTTAGCTGTAGCTATAAGGGCACAGTGCATATGATACATAACACACAATTAGTTATAGCTATAGGACACAAGTATATATCATATAACACATTCAGCTGTAGTTATAAGGCACAAAGTATATGTCACATAACACACAATTAGTGTAGCTATAGGGCACAAAGTATACATCACATAACACACAGCTACAGGGAACAAAGTATATGTCACATAACACACAGCTATAGAGCACAAAGCATATGTCACATAATAATAAACAGCTATAGGGAAAAATATGCAACATAACACACAGCTATAGGGCACAAAGCATATGTCACATAACAATACACAACTAGAGGGGGAAAAGTATATGTCACATAACATACAGCTATAGGCCACAAAGCATATGTCACATAATAACACACAGCTTTAGAGAACAAAGTATATGTCACATAACACACAGCTATAGGGAACAAAGTATATGTCACATAACAAAACAGCATCAGGCATCTTCACTGCACAGAGCAGGAACTAGTGAAAAGGTGGTCAGATTACCTTGTATTTTTATTTGTGTACAGATGGGGCAATTGTTAAACTATTATATATTTTTTTATCTAATTTATAAATGTAGATTATAAAAATAATATGTTATTAAAGTGTAGCTGTGGGACGTAAGAAGCACAGGATCAATACATGATGTACAGTAGCATGTCTACAAGTATAGTAGTGTGATGTAGATACCATGTAAATAGGCTGGATGCATTTTTTAAAGGAATATGACATTATAGGGATTACTGAGCCAGCCCAGGAATATTTTTTTAACCAAACACCCACCTGCTTGCTGCTCTGTAGACTTGACTTATAAAAATAACATTATTTCACAGTAGTATATTAGTAATAGTCAGTACCCAAGAGGAGAATCGGTGCCAGTACGTGACATGGGGCACGTGTTGTCTCCATATACAGCCGTGGAGGTGTAACACTGGGCCGGCCTGCTAACAGAAAAGGTCATCTGTCTAACCTGACACCTGCTAAGTCTTAGATGATCAGATCGGACAGCCCCAGCATGGCATCTCTCCTACTCCTAACTCCTCTGACAGTCTGTGTGACGTGGACATGGCACACAGCATCAGTGTAGTGCGGCCGTGCCGTGTGTGTCACTCACCAGTCACCACCTGACTACTAATTAGTGTACGGCCACCAGCCAGCTTGGGTACTACATTACTATATGGCATGCCATGTGTGTCACTCACCGTCACCACCTGGGTACTACTTACTTAATGGCAATTCATTTGTCATTGGCAATGAGAAAAATTGAAAATGTATGTTGTTGCACAATGCACATATAAACATATACATAATACATATATTACAATTATACATGTTGAAAAAATACCATACTTGATATATAATATAATGCGGTTGTGGTGGGCGGGGCTAAACTACTGCACAGCCTACTGAAAGTCTTCCTAAGAGTTATAGGGGAAACCAGACCTGGACTCCTTTCCCAATGTGCTTAGAAGGAAAGTGCTGCACTTCATTTACAAGGCCCAAAGGAGGACTTGGGTTGCAATTTCCTTTGTTCAGAAGAGAATTGCCTGGTATTTCAGGGCTGGACTGACTATGATCAGTGGGATCAGGCTGATATATTTCAGGAAAGTGTTTCTATGTGAAGAGCACAACTGAGCTAAAAGAAGCTGTTCCCTGGGGGTAACCGGGCCATAGAAAAGAAAAAGCCACTGAGCTGTTGTTTGTTCCTGGTAGACTGCTTCTCTCTCTGTTTGTAATAAGCTTCTCTCTCTGTTTGTAATAATTACACTACCTGAAAAAAATGCATTCAGAAGTTTTGCAATGTTTACACTGTCCAATATAATAACCCAGCTGTTAAGTTCACTTGTTGTTTTTTTGTGGACTAGTGTTTTTTCTGAACCTGTTCCTTTTTTACATGGGTTGTTTTAGGAATTAACAAAATAATAACATGATTTTATAATACAGTAATGCAACAAATATTTAATCACCCATTTATCATGCTGATAGCAGACAAGGTTTCAGATCAGCAGTTCCAGTTGGCAAAAAACTATGAAGGGAACAGAGGAACCAAGCATACGCGTTTCGTGCATGTTCACCTCACTTGCTCGCTGCTGTAATGGTACTCCATGATTGATCCTTATATTTATTGCTATAATAATCACAAATATGCTTTACTCAATTTAACCCTCAGTAGTACAAAGTGCTAAACAGTTTCTAACAGTGGAATTCTAGCATTTATCTTCAACTTATATGCATTTGATACAGGGATATGCTTTCAAAAGTTTGATCCCTTCATAGAACACATTCATCTACATCAAACATTCATATTTTGTTACTACTTTTATGCAAGCTAATGTTATAGAAACATCAAGTTGTATATAACAAAATTTACGATGCACAGATTTTAATAAGCTGTTTTCTTATTTAATAAATAAGTTTACATCTCCTTCCATATTTAGACCATGGGGTGTCCTAGTATGCAAATAAATATCTATTGTACTTTTTTATTTTGTTTTTGCTCTCTATTTACCCCCCTGGCCAAAATCAGAACATGGTTAATTACCTGTACATTTACATATATAACATCAGATGAATAGAATGTTTTAAAGTGTTAAGCTACTGAGGTCATCAGGATTTTTAATATTACGGATATGTTTCGGTATCCTGTCTTTTATTCTTCTTTTGTTTTTTCCTACATATTGAGTCAAACAATAATATTGAAGGAGATGTAAATTTATTTATTAAATAGGAATAGTTTATTACAATCTGTCTATCATAAATGCTGTTATATACAACTTGATGTTTCTAGAAAATTAGCATAATAATAGCAACAAAATATGAATGTTTGATGCAGATGAATGTGTACTATGAAGTGATCCCACTTTTGAAAGAATATCCCTCTAAATCAAATGCATATAAGTTGAGGATAAATGCTAGAATTACACTGGTAGAAACTGATTAGCACTTTGTACCACTGAGGGTTATATTGAGTTAAGTACAGGTGTGATAATTATGGCAATAAATATAAGGACCAATCATAACATTAGAGCAGTGAACAAGTGCGGTGAACACACACAAAACGCGTATGCTTGGTTTCTCCATACCTTTCATTGTGGATTGTTTTTTGTGAACTGGATTATTGCCATGGTTTTATTTCAATAAAGGATTTTCTATTTTTAAGTCTGCCTGTCAGTAATTCTGTATGGGAGAATACAGACTAGCACTATGATGTTATTTCATGGTGTGTTTGGCAGGTCACACTGCTTCCTGCACCATTGATTGCAGTCCTCCCAGGAGTAACTTGAGTGTCTAAGCTGAAGAAACACTTCATGGAGTCCTCGATAGTGGTGGTAAGTGCACCAATTTTGTTTGTTTACCTCATAAGCCTGCAGTTAAAATTGCACAAGTAACCAATTGCACAAGAGTAGAGCTTGTTAATTAACCCAGATGAATTAGCCTGGGATGATGTAACTTTGCCACTTCTTTTTACTCCCAAGCTTCCAAAAATCAAGGCCTCAGAATTTTAAAGGACTTTTCCTATGTGGATGGGGCTAGAAAGTCTGCAGAGCTGACCTCTGAGTGTGGGGTTAGTATAGGAGTGGCTACCTCATATGGGTTCTTGCTATTATAAGATGACTCCAGAATGGGTTGTAAGCAGATTATTAGTCTTGCAACATAGATCAGGCACATCCTTTAACAGTCCCTTTACTTCATTCTACAGTTGCCAGGATGTTTTTCATTCAACTTGTGTGCTTCCAATAAATTTTGTCAAGCTGAGTAATAAATTAGAAGACAGCCTTCATCTATTTGTCTCAATTCTTTTTTATCCGCTATTATCTGTCAACAAAGTGTCATGAGTAGCTGCCATGTACTGTACTGGCAATGCAACAGGATGCTTTTATGGTCCTGACACCTTTACATTTACAGACTGATTTTATGAGAATATTTAAGTTAAACAGGTGATGGGGCAGGACTTTAACTTTGAGCTTACGCTGGTTATTATCTAAAGACATTTTCTGTCTTCTTTTCATAGTTCTTACACTCTCTGACATTTTGCAGATTTTTCTAGAGAACATATGCAATAGTGAGTACCCTTGATAGGAATCTGATTTAGCTTTCTCCAACTTTTTTTCTTTCTACTTTATAATTTAGGTGTCACATTTTCACATGCCTATCAAACAGTTATGCTTTGCCTATGCAATATGCCACAAGTGAAATAACCAAATAAATATAATTTAGTTAATTTTATATAAAATTTGGTTTGCATAATTTGGAATGTACAAATTCGTATATGTTGCACAGTAATTATATTATGTAATCTTGCAATGATTACTTTCATTGGAAACACCATTACTCACGTGTTGCTGTGGTAAAGTGTACCATAATACAACACAATGTGCTGTAGCGTATTACAAGTTAAAAGTAAATATTTTTCACACAACATTGGATAACATGACCAAGTTAACTTCTTCTCCCCATAGACTTCTATTGAGCAAGCTGTTAAAAAAAATAGTAACACTTATTGCACGCTAACCTGACCAATTTTGACCAAGTGCGGCCAACCTGATGTGAGTTATGAATATTTCACATTCCAATGTTCTTCACATAGAAGAAAATTTACTTTTTATTTTTAAATATATATATATATATCGTATTTTATTAGTAATATATATATCTATATATCTATATGAATATATATAGGTATATATATATATATATTTATACACACACACATATATATATATATATGTATTTATAAATACTAAGAATATTTCCCTATGTTAAGAACATTGGAATTTAAAATATTTACAGTAAATACACAGTAAAACGCATTATTAAATTTAAAGGTATTTGAGTAGAAAGGCCTCCAGAGTGTGTGTGTATGTTGAGGGTAAAGTCAAATATTGAGTAATCCTACGATTACCCGGGTAAAACTGACATTACCCAGCTGCTGTGGATAAAGCCAGATGCAAGCTCATACATCAGGCTTTACCCGGGTAATCCTAGGATTACCCAAATGCTTCTGGATAAAGATAATCACAACACTATTTTTGTCCTTTGAAGACAATAGTTCTTGCAAATCACCACAACAAACCTATATATGATTTGCTGTAATTCCCCATCTTCACTATCTTTTTTGCCTCCCTTGTAAACTTTATTCCCCAAGGTTTACTTTGGGTGGATGCTAGAGGATCAGCAGGGCACCCCCATTGAACCCTCCAGGCAGAGGCAAAAAAATAGTGTAGATAGGCTTTATCCAGAAGCGTTTGGGTAATGTTAGGAGCACCCTGGTGAAGCCCGATGTTTGATCTTATATATGTTATGGGTAAAATCAGATATTGGGTAATCCTAGGACATTACCCAAGTGGGTGTAGGTAAACCCCAATGTAAGATCATAAATCCCCTCAAATTGCATGCACTTTATCAAGTCACAGCATCAAACATATATACGATGCACTGTAATTCCCCCATCTTCACTGTCTTTTTTGCCTCCACCTTGTGGGTTCTAGGGGGGGCAAGCAATGGTTCACTTGGGGTGGATGCCAGAGAATCGGCGGGGCACCATGCTTGAGCCCCGCAGGCTGAGGCTAAAAAAATAGTGTAGATGGGGGAATTTCCAGTACATCAGGCTTTACCCACAGCCACTTGTGAAATGTCCGTTTTACCTGGGTAATCCTAGGATTGTCCGGATATCTTACATTACCCGTGTATATATATATATATATATATATATATATATATATAAATATATATATATATATATATATATATATATATATATATATATATATATACTGTATATATATATATATATATGTGTGTTTGCATGTGTATATATTTGTATATATAGATACATATATATATATATATATATATATACATGCATATATACATCTATAATACATAAATACACATGTATTCACTTATAGACATATATATATATATACAGTATATATATATATATATATATATATATATATATATATATATTAAATATACATATATATATCCACATATTTTGAAACATATATTTATATATAACACCTTGTCATATACCATATACTTTTTAACCCGTAGAAAATATTTTATTTAAGATTTATCTGAATCATTTTTATTAGTTAGAGTATATATGAATGTAACACTTTATTTTAATGCATTTATGTTGTGTTTAGTGCAACATTTTTTAGCTCTATCCCTTTAAATAAGGTCTTCAGTCATGCTAACCCAATGAGCACAAATTTAGATCACACTCAGCGGTATGCATTTACTTTAGACTTGTAATACACACACAATTTAGCAATATCGTAACGGTGCTGATGTTAGCGTGCAACTTGTAATCTAGCCCTAGATGTTGTAATAAGTGGAAGAAGATGCAACTCCTGAGAAACAGCAATTGAATAGCAAATCATTTCTATTTAATGTTAGTTAAATAATGCAAGTCTCGTTTATCAATTAACATACCAATTAAGAGTTCTGCCGTGCATTTTTGGCAAGGTTTGTAAAGATGATAATTGTAGTTGATACTGTAAAATATTCTATTTATTTCTTCTAAATATATTCCGGATGGCAGGATGATTATTATGCTACATATTCAATATGCACAAGGGAAGTAATATGAAATGTAATAATTAGGGAACTAACTGTAAGTAAAATATATGAGAATAATATGATTAAACACAACATTATACATGTTTATACACTTCAAATTGTACATATGCTAATGGTGTACATTCCTTGCTATGTACAAACATTGTGTCTGGATATTCCACATTGTGCTTGACAGCTGATTCAATGACATTGTCTAAAGCAATTCTCTTGTTCATTGCTATAGGCAATGAGGGCTGAACTGAAACCTGTCTTCATAATTGGTTTGATTGCCATACCTAATTTAACCACAACTTTAAAGTTATATATTCAATTTCTGAAACAGTACACTCTCCTTTCCTTGCGTCTGCCACATACAATATCTAATCTGAGACAGTACCATATAGAAGTTTTGTGACTGGTAATAACTTAATACTTACTTTAAGTTAGTACCATATTCACATCATGATTCCGCGGCTTCTTTGAATCTTTTGTATCTGTTTATTTGACAAAGATTCCTGGCTTTGGATCTTTGGTCAGTCCAATGTTGAGCATCATCTTTAGAACCTGTAAAATAAGTCACAGTTTTTCCTATCTGTCACATTCTATTCCCTTCCTGAACTACCTTATTTTTTCCCCTCCCTCAACACACATCCTCCCTACTAACAACCCTACCTACACCCAATAAAACACACACATTCAAACCCCCTGCATCACAGCAACACTCTTATACTACTACTCAGGAACTCACACTGAAATAAAAAACAAAATGGGGGAGAAGTCCGCAGATAAAGCAGCAAGATGTGTACTTCATAACCTCCTGGTCTTTGATAGAATAAAATTACTTCATTTGCAGAGAAAAGGCTTATAATACAGTATTTTAGGTGGCATTACATGTTCATCTACAGGACAATATATTTGAGTGATCAAGACAAATTTATCTCCAGCTCAAAACCTCAAGGCAAGTTTATTTATCATTACTCAGATGAGCTTTATTTTGCAAAATACTTTTTTTTTGTCTGTCAGGACAGGACTAACTCACACTGAAGTTTACTGGAGTGGAGAGAACTGCCATATTAGACCATGATCACTTTGCAATACAAAATCATTACTAGCTCACTTTTCCATCTACGTCTCTGATAAAAAAAATCCCCCCCCCCCATCTTTTTCACGGGGGTAATAAGCAGTTAACCCTTACTGCTCTCTAAAGATCAAAGAGGTGTTTTACAAAATCTTTCATCTAACCACCTAATATGGAGGAACACCTTAATAGTATGTTGTGCAACTATCTCAACAGTCATTGACATGCTCTAGCCCCCCCAGGAGATATAGGAGCCAATTTATCATAGTGCGAGCGGACATGATACAATATAGCGTATCATATCTGCCGCACATCAATAAATGCTGACAGCATAAGCTGTCTGCATTTATCAATGCACAAGCAGTTCTTGTGAACTGCTTGTGCAATGCAGCCCCCTGCAGATTCGTGGCCAATCAACCCGATCGTATTCGATCGGGTTGATTTCTGTCTGCTGCCTCAGAGCAGGTGGACAAGTTATGGAGCTGCTTCATAACTTTTGTTTCCGGCGAGCCTGAAGGCTCGTGTGGAAACAGGGGCATCAAGCTCCATTCAGAGCTTGATAATTTGGCTCCATAGTCTGCTTTGGTCCTACCCAGAGGGTATTGCCCCGCAGATGTAGGAACGTAGTAGGAGGGGCCCCTTGACATATTGGGAGGAGTAAGCTCTGGGGTTGTGGGTAAAGAGGCAGGCTTAAATGGAGAGGTATTTAAGGTGGAGGGGGTTTTGGAGCCATTAGTGTAAAAAAAAATATAGGAGCCAGTCAGTGCTAAAATTTTTTTCCAGTTTCTTCTGGTTGCAGCTACTGAGCAGTATGGAGTTGGATGAGCTGATGAGCCATCTGTGCTCCGTTGCTGGTTAGAGGGGCCCTGATTGGGTCAGGGATCAGCTGCAGATTCTTCTGGATGGCAAGGAGGATCCAATCAGGGGGGCTGTGTCTACACGTTGGGCCCGCCCCATGTGGCGCTCTCATCCCCCGGAATGGCTCAGTCCTGAACCAGGCGCGTCTGGAGGACGGGGCAGGAAAAGTCCAAACAGTGAGGCTAGGAATGTGGTGAGAAAAGCGGCAGCAGAGGTGTGATAGGAAGCGGCAGTTTTGGCTTCTCAGAGGGAGGGGAGGCGGCTCATTGAGGTGTCAGCGGATGTCCACTTGGCCCCTTCAGCAGTAGCTTGGGAAGGCCTGAATTTGATGACAGTATTTCAGATGAGGGCCTTATTAATGCTTTGAGGGATCAGGAAGCCTAAGATGCCTCTGAAGATTTAGTTAGGCCCCCACGAGGCAGTGGTGGAGTAGATTGAGGGTGACTTTATGGTCATTGACACGTGGTTCTTGTCGGGGGAGGGGGAAAACTTTGCCATGAGCAAGGTTAGCACTGAGGCTCTTATTGTGAATTTCCCCCTGTAGTTAGTAGGTTTGGCCACGTAGATCAGTTTGGAGGTACCTTGAGTTCTGCCAACCCTAGTGGGAGGGCTATTTCTAGAGTTGCTAAAGCTAGCTCTAGGATCCTGTTGTCCCGTTCCTCGCACACTTATAAGAGGAGTGGGGTCGTTAAGGGCTCACGTAGGAGGGGTTCCCCTAATATTTATGTTGCTCCTGTGGGGATTGAATCATTCCAAAGCTCATCAGATGGGGATGATGTGGTCCCCCCTTCTCCTGTTTCAAGGGTTTCTGGGGTAAGGCTAGGTTTAGCTTTAAGAAAAGGTAACCAGGCTCCTCATGCTGACATTACTAGGGGGAACATGTTTTTATTGGCGATCGTGTACCTAATCCTGTTTTGAATGCTGGTGCTAACGTTAATTTCCCAATAGCAGATACCCTAGGGGCTCATTGTTGGAGCAACATGGGATGGTGTATCCCACTGACGGTGGAGAGGAGGACTCCTTCCACCTGGCAGACTCTTGGACTGAGTCTATTCATCTAGATCCTGGAGATGGAGAGGCCCTTCAACACATGGTGACGGTAGGTGGCTTTGCTCAAATGCATAGGGGCAGAACACGGGCTAGTGCGAGAGTGAGGGTTGCCACTAGGTATGTCAGAAGGGGTGAGAGTACTGAGAAAGTGTTCCTTGCAGCTGACATGGATATGGCTGAGAGGGCCAACTTTGGCAGAAAAAATATTAGAGGGAGAGAGCGGGTCCAGGATGAACCCTTAGAGATGGACATGTCAGGACCTAAGAGGGCGAAGAGTTTAGTGGGGGAGGTTTTGTCAACAAGGGCTATTGAGTCAACACATGGAGGTCAGGTTAATTTGTATGGGGATCATCGTCATGCTGTTTTGCAGGTGCCTCATGGATGACCTTTAGCCGCAGCAGGATCAGAAAAAATGCAGTCATCCCTACAGGATTCCTGTGATGTGGCTGTGGTGACAGGTGAGACAATTCCTGGGTCACATTCAGAAGGGTTTGCAGGTGGTGTGAGTGGGTTGCTTGGAGGTGATAGGGTTTCTGTTCATTTGTTGGAAGGGTTAAGAGAACTTTTAAAAAAAGTTGAGGCTTCCCTGGCTCCGGCTCAACCTCAACCTGCTGCAGCTAGGGCTTGGGCTCCTTTATTTACTGCTGCCGCTCAGGTTTCTTCCTTGGGGACCCAGGCGTCTTTATCTTCAGGTGGTGTAGGTGAAGTGGGTGTTCCATCTGCCTGTCAGAATTTAACTCAGGTGGATTCGACAATGGTGGTGGGCGATGCCCCTAAACTCAGTGTAGTGGACACAGCTAAATCCAGGTCTTGCCTCTGTTCCATAGGTCCCTTGGAGTTACACTTGACTAAGGAGACTAGGTGTAAGATTTGTAAAGGGAGTATATTGAACTTCTTTCATTGTTGCCACTGGAACAATCATTTGAAGTCTCATTTGACTAAAAAGGAGGCTAGTAAGAAAGAGGAGGACTAGCGTAAGACGCGGTACCGTAAGATACCGAGAACCTTTACAAACTGGTTCCAAGCTTTCGTTATTTATGCCAGTGTGATGTCAGATAAGTTTCCAGACAAGGGAGCCGTTCTCTTTTGTTACCAAGACGAGATTGCGGCTGCCCAGCGTACGTATGGGGGTATGGCTTGGTGGACGTACAACGAGCATTTTCGTCAACGGCTTGTTGTCAAGCCTGAAATGAAGTGGGATGACCATGACATGGGTCTCTGGTTAAAAGTGATGACTTCGCTGAGAGCCTCTCAGCCCTTTCGGGCCGTGGCCGGCAGTTTGGCTACAGTCAGTTCGCCAGCTGCAGGCAGGAAGGGTTTCTGTTTTGCATTTAATGAAGGGCAATGTAAATAGAGCACTACTTGTAAATTCAGACACAAGTGGTCAGGTTGTAGGGGCTCCCACGCCTATGCAAAGTGTTTTAAAAAAGGATAGGCCCCTAGAAAGCCAGATTTGCCTGAAAAAAGGGGTTTCCCCAGTCAGGGTGGAAGGGATGGAGCACTGGTTAGGTCTCTATGCCAGTGTAAAGGGATGTTGGGAAAAGGCAGCTGGTTTACTTCATGGCTTTACTTTTGGCTTTGTCATACCGTCAGTTGGAGGTTCAGAATATTTTGCGGGCAACCTAAGGGAGTGACCACAGGTGGCTAGGGACAAGCTCATGAAAGAGGTTGAGTTAGGCAGAATGGCTGTTCCTTTTAGGGCTTTACCTGTCCTGAGTTTACAGATAACTCCTTTGGGAGTGGTCCCAAAATGGGAGCCAGGAAAATGTTGGCTTATACACCATTTATCATATCCAAATGGGATTTCTGTCAATGATGGTATTCCTCCTGAGCTGTTTTCTGTAAAATATGCATCTTTTGATAATGCCATTGACTTGGTGAGGAAGGCTGGGAGGCACGCGTTATTGGCAAAGGTAGACATTGAGCCGGCCTTCAGGTTATTGCCAGTTCACCCAGTTTCTCATAGGTTGCTGGGTTGTTGTTTTGACGGCTGCTTCTTCATAGACCTCTGCCTTCCAATGGGGTGTTCCATATCTTGCTCTCTATTTGAGAGCTTTAGCACCTTCTTGGAGTGGGTCATCAGGGAGCAGTCTGACCTCCCTTAAAAAGGACTTGGGAGTGGGAAAGGTTTTCCTGGAAAATTTCAATGGGTCTGCATTAATTCAGGCCTCACATGCCTCTAATAAGGAGCTGGGCCTGGTAACGGATGCTGCCTGGAGCAAAGGGTTTGGGGCAATTTTTGGAAGGGAATGGTGTGCTTCAGAATGGCCCACTGATTGGAGGAGTAGTGATTTAATAATGAACTTGATTTTCTTGGAGCTGTTACCCATTTTGGTATCTCTGTTTGTGTGGAGTTCTGATTTGAGGGATAGGTCAGTTTTGTTTTCCAACTTAGGTGTGGTATCGGCTATTAACAGCTTGCATTCCTCTTTTCTTCCAGTTATATGTTTGTTGAGAGTTTTTGTCTTGCAATGCATGAGGTTGAACGTGTTGGCTAGGGCAAAGCATCTACCAGGGGTCCAGAACTCAATTGCCCATGTTCTTTCTCATTTGCAGTTGCAGCGATTTCGAGAGCTGGCTGCTCTTGCGGACAGTGTGGGGAAGGATATCCCGGAGTTGTTGTGGAGCCTTGGTATGGAGGATTTGCTGATTTGGTGAGAGCTTTCTCAGCTCCAAGTTCATGGTGGTTGTAGTGTGAAGGATTGCTCTCGGAGCAAGGGATAGTGGAAGGAGAACCAGAGTGCCAGAGGGTCCTGCTTGATTGGATATGGAGCTTGAAACTTTGTAAGTTATCCCCTTCGGCAGTGGACAAACATCTGGCTGCTCTGACGTTCCATTTTAAATTGCTCAATGTGATTACTAAATCATTCTGCATTCGTAAAATCATCAAAGGGCTAAAGAGGAACAGGTGTAAGGGTAATGGTCAATGCTTGAGGGTAGTGTTTCAGACGGCTTTTTTATTAGTCTTTTTCAGGACTTTTCGTATCTCAGAGTTAATAAGTAGCTCTCAAGGAGCTCATGAGGGAGTGGGTCTGTCTGATGTAGCTTTTACAGACTCACAGGTGTCCATCTTCTTGCGGAGATCCAAGACAGATGAAATGGGTAATTTTGTTCCCTACGGGGACTGATATTTGCCTGTGCCTTGCACTTAACAAGTTTCTTGGTTGTAGACCTCCTGTGGGGGGGTTCATTGCTGGTGCATGTTGACAGCAGGGCTTTGTTGCGGTATCAGTTCAGGGCAGTGTTGGCAAAGGCTCTTGGGAGTCATGGCCACGGAGGCGGCTATGTTGGGTTTAAGTGAGGATGTCATCAGGGGTTTGGGGAGATGGCATTCTTCTAGGTTCCGTTTGTACGTTCATCCACAGTTGAAGGTTTAAAATAAAGAGGGCTAATTTTCTTTACTCTTTTCCAGATCTGATTCATGATTGGGTGGTGAGCCACTCTTTTATTTACTGGGCAAGGAGAACGGCCACAAACAAAGAAGATGGCCTTCAGCTTGGATTTGGAAGAGAAAAGGCTTTAGATGGTTCGGTATACGTGGCCTTCGTTGTGACCAGGTTTTGGTATCAGTGGTGGATTATGCAAGACATTTCCTCCTCCCAATATACTTATTGTTCATGCTGGAGGCAATGATCTGGGTTTTTTTACCTCAGAAGGAGCTGGTTAGGAGGATTAAGAAGGATTTGGCAAGATTGAAGTGCTTATTTCCCATTTTATTGATTGTGTGGTCTAACATAGTACCACGTTTGATCTGGCAGGCAGCCTGGAATCTGTCTTAGTTGAATACCAGAAGGCGTAAAATTATTAAACTGGTGGATTCCTTTATGAAGAGACTTGGCAGGGCAGTGTTACATGACGATGATTTGGAGGATGTTGGGAATGGGGAATTCTATATGAGTGACAGTGTTCACTTGAATGAATTCGGGCAGAGGCTCTTCATATTCAATATTCAGGAGAGACTGAAATTGCTGATGTGACGGGTGGCGGTGCTGGGTGTATTTGTCCTCCCAGTTTTGTGGTGGGGGTTCCTAGTCATCATCATTTTCAGACCATGGCAAAAAGCGGGGATTTGGTAGCCTCCCCAAGGGGTGGCAGAGCTGGATAATTAGCTACTTGGGCACGGGGTCCCTTGGAGTTGAGTGGAAGGTAAAAATAAGGTACGGACTTAGCATCTTGCTATGTCCAGTTGGAATTAAAAGACGGCCTGGTCAAAAAGTGTAATCTTGAAAAAGAAAAAGTTATGGTACATTGGGGCTAGCACAAAATTAAAAAGTTTTGTTTGGCTTTTGCACTAAGTTAAGGTTGTTTTTAATAACAACTATTTATAAGTGTTATTTAAAATATAAGTGTTATTTAATAAACAGGCTGTGGCCAGATTTTATACCAAAAATATATGTGTCTGTTTTTATTTATATGGTAAAGGTTGTAATATTATCTTCTGTTAAGAGCCGGGAAAAATTATTTCTATAAGCCAGCTATGTGATATTGATCAGCTATCAGGAATTCATTTTATCAAAGATCACTAAGAACATTTTAATCGGTCTTAAGTGCATCATGCAAATTATAGAGGTGACATGTTTAGTATGGTTACAAACTACACCTGATCTCTCCTTTATAAAATTGTTGATGACTGTACTTGAGGATTCTGGACTAATTACAACATACATTTGCAGTTTGGATAATTCTGTTTGGCATTTGTCGAAAATTGTCTATAGCTAAAACTTTCATCAACAAGTGGAGATCAGTTATGAAATAATTGGGATAGGATAATCAATTGGATCCTAGTCAAGTTGATCTGCTCTTGTAATGTATGCTCCCTCTGAACTTGAGCTTACATTGGGAAAGAGTCCCAATCGCAAAGAGACTAAGAGATATGTGTTAATCTTAATTCCATAAGTAGATTACATTTTTTAGTATGTGAGCTAATTACACTCATATAATGTGAGGTAATATATATACAAGTAGATGTCATAATATCTTCTTACCCCCATTTAGTTTATTTTTTATATATTTACAAGCTCATTCATATGTATTCATATTGTTTCATTGAAATCAATGTTGTCACAAAGAAATACTTATGATGAAAAATGTTATTTAGTTTGGTTGTGATAGTTTACTAATGCTATTTGTTCTCAATATCAACCTTCAAGATGCAATTTTGTTTTGCTTTGCTGTGACATCCTGCTTATGTTATTTTGTTCTCTATATCTTTGCTCTTCACTTTAGCTAAGAGTGACTTTAACAGTTTGAGGAGGACATTTTACCCTTCAAATTCAAGCAAAATTAAGTATATTGTTTCATGCCAAATCCACAGATAAGTTGACTATCATATCATAACAACTATATTGTTATTGCTTTGCTTAGAGTACTTTGTCATAAAAAGTATTTTTTACACATTTATTGACAGCTTTTTTATGTCTTTTGATTTGCATTTCCAATTTTCGTGTCTGTTTTGGACCTCAACAAAAATAATATTAATTAAAATAAATAATTAAAAAAAATGTTTAAAAAATAAAATGTTTGTTGAAACACAAGTGTTTGGAATCTACTTATCAAGCCATCAACATACTTGCATTCAACGGCACCAATACGCTCGCCTAAGATCGCCTAACATCGCTGCCGCGGACCTGAATCCGTTCTCCAAAGTTACCAAAAAAGCTGTCAAAAAGCCTCACACCAAGTACGGGGCAATGAACAGCGGACTGTTGTTAACTGACAGCCATCGATCTTGCTGCTCTTCAGCTTTTTCATAGCTTAATTGGTATACTGTCACCAAACACCCACGCTATACTACACTGTTTTACCCCATTGCGCTGCTCACGGACTCCGCCACAACAAAATAACGTTAATAAACCCGCCGCTCCTGGAGCCCACTGCCACTCTAATAAACTTATTAACCCCTATCCTGCTGCTCCCAGAGCCCACCGCCATCTACATTATGTTATTAACCCCTAATCTGCTGCCCCCTACACCGCCGCCACCTACATTATACTTATTAACCCCTAATCTGCCGCCCCCTACACCGCCGCCACCTACGTTATACTTATTAACCCCTAATCTGCCACCCCTACACCGCCACCACCTACATTATACTTATTAACCCCTAATCTGCCGTCCCCAACGTCGCCACCACTATATTAAATTTATTAACCCCTAAACCTAAGTCTAACCCTAACACCCCTAACTTAAATACAATTACAATAAATCTAAATAAAACCTACTATTAATAACTAAATAATTCCTATTTAAAACTAAATACTTACCTATAAAATAAACCCTAAGATAGCTACAATATAACTAATAGTTAAATTGTAGCTATCTTACACCTAGATTACAAGTTTTGCATTAACAGGGGTGCGGTGCTAACAAGCAGTTTTCCCTCACCGCTCACTTGCAGATAGCGCTAGTATTACGGGTTTTTACAAACCCAGCGTTAACCACAAAAAAGTGAGCGAAGAGCAAAATTTTGCTCCACATCTCACCTCAATACCAGCACTGCTTACGGTAGCGGTGAGCTGGTAAAACGTGCTTGTGCATGATTTCCCCATAAGAATCAATGGGGGAGAGCAGGCTGAAAAAAAAAACACCTGCAAAAAAGCAGCGTTCAGCTTCTAACGCAGCCCCATTGATTCCTATGGGGAAATACATTTTATGTCTACACCTAACACCCTAACATGAACCCAGAGTCTAAACACCCCTAATCTTACACTTATTAACCCTAATCTGCTGCCCCCGACATCGCCGACACCTGCATTATATTATTAACCCCTAATCTGCCGCTCCGGACACCGCCGCCACCTACATTATACTTATGAACCCCTAATCGGATTCCCCCAACATCGCCGAACCCTACATTATATTTATTAACCCCTAATCTGCCGCCCCAATGTCGCCGCAACCTTACTACATTTATTAACCCCTAATCTGCTGCCCACAACGTCGCCGCCACTATAATAAAGTTATTAAACCCTAAACCTAAGGCTAACCCTAAACCTACCCCCCCTAACTGAAATATAATTTTAATAAATCTAAATAAAATTACTATCATTAACTAAATTATTCTTATTTAAAACTAAATACTTACCTATAAAATAAACCCTAAGATAGCTACAATATAACATTGTATCTATCTTAGGGTTTATTTTTATTTTACAGGCAACTTTGGATTTATTTTAACTAGGTACAATAGTTATTAAATAGTTATTAACTATTTAATAGCTACCTAGTTAAAATAAAGACAAATTTACCTGTAAAATAAAACCTAACCTATGTTACAATTACACCTAACACTACACTATAATTAAATTAATTACCTAAACTAAATACAATTAATTACAATTTAAATAAATGATCTAAAGTACGAAAAAACAAACACTAAATTACAGAAAATAATAAAATAATTACAAGAATTTTAAACTAAGTACACCTACTCTAATCCCCCTAACAAAATGAAAAAGCCCCCCAAAATAAAAAAGCCCTACCCTACACTAAATTACAAAAAGCCCTTAAAAGGGCCTTTTGCGGGGCGTTGCCCCAAAGTAATCAGCTCTTTTACCTGTAAAAAAAAAGTACAAATACCCCCCCAACATTAAAACCCACCACCCACACAACCAAACCTACTCTAAAACCCTTCCAATCGCCCCTTAAAAAAACCTAACACTAACCCCTTGAAGATCACCCTACCTTGAGAAGTCTTCACCCAACCGGGGCGAAGTCCTCCACAAAGCCGGCAGAAGTTGCCCTCCAGACGGGCAGAAGTGGTCCTCCAGACAGACAGAAGTGTTCCTCCAGACGGGAAGAAGTCTTAATCCAGGCGGCATCTTCTATCTTCATCCATCCGGCGTGGAGCGGCTCCATCTTCAAGACATCAGACGCGGAGCATCCTCTTCAAACGACGGCCGACTGAAGAATGAAGGTTCCTTTAAATGACCTCATCCAAGATGGCATCCCTTCAATTCCGATTGGCTGATAGAATTCTATCAGCCAATCAGAATTAAGGTAGAAAAAATCTAATTGGCTGATGCAATCAGCCAATAGGATTGAGCTTGCATTCTATTGGCTGATCCAATAAGCCAATAGAATGCCATCTCAATCCTATTGGCTGATTGGATCAGCCAATAGGATTGAACTTCAATCCTTTTGGCTGATTGCATCAGCCAATAGGATTTTTTCTACCTTAATTCCGATTGGCTGATAGAATTCTATCAGCCAATCGGAATTGAAGGGACACCATCTTGGATGATGTCATTTAAAGGAACCTTCATTCTTCAGAAGATGACGCCTGGATGTAGACTCCTGCCCATCTGGAGGACCTCTTCTGCCCATCTGGAGGACCACTTCTGCCTGTCTGGAGGACCACTTCTGTCGGCTTCATGGAGGACTTTGGCCCGGTTGGGTGAAGACGTCTCAAGGTAGGGTGATCTTCAAGGGGTTAGTGTTAGGTTTTTTTAAGGGGGGATTGGATGGATTTTAGAGTAGGGTTGGTTGTGTGAGTGGTGGGTTTTAATATTGGAGGGTGTTGTAATTTTTTTTTACAGGTAAAAGAGCTGATTACTTTGGGGCAATGCCCCGCAAAAGGCCCTTTGGGGCAATGCCCCGCAAAAGGCTATTTGTAATTTAGTGTAGGGTAGGGCTTTTTTATTTTGGGGGGCTTTTTTATTTTGTTAGGGGGATTAGAGTAGGTGTAATTAGTTTAGAATTCTTGTAATTATTTTATTATTTTCTGTAATTTAGAGTTTGTTTTTTTCGTACTTTAGATAATTTATTTAAATTCTAATTAATTGTATTTAGTTTAGGTAATTAATTTTATTATAGTGTAGTGTTAGGTGTAATTGTAACATAGGCTAGGTTTTATTTCACAGATAAATTTGTCTTTATTTTAATTAGGTAGTTATTAAATAGTTAATAACTATTTAATAACTATTGTACCTAGTTAAAATAAATACAAAGTTGCCTGTAAAATAAAAATAAACCCTCAGATAGATACAATGTAACTATTAGTTATATTGTAGCTATCTAAGGGTTTATTTCAGAGGTAAGTATTTAGTTTTAAATAGGAATAATTTAGTGAATGATAGTAATTTTATTTAGATTTATTAAAATTATATTTCCGTTAGGGGGGTTAGGTTTAGGGTTAGACTTAGGTTTAGGGATTAATACATTTAATATAGTGGCGGCGATGTTGGGGGCGGCAGTTTAGGGGTTAATAAATGTAGGTAGGTGTCGGCAATGTTAGGGCAGGCAGATTATGGGTTAATAATATTTAACTAGTGTTTGCAATGCTGGAGTGCGGCGGTTTAGGGGTTAATATGTTTATTATAGTGGCGGCGATGTTCGGTTTGGCAGATTAGGGGTTAAAATATTTATTAAGGTGTTTGCGATGTGGGGGGGCCTCGGTTTAGGGGTTAATAGGTAGTTTATGGGTGTTAGTGTACTTTTTAGCACTTTAGTTAAGATTTTTATGCTACGGCGTTGTAGTGTAAAACTCTTAACTACTGACTTTTAAATGCGGTATCAGTCTTGACAGGAGAGGCTGTACCGCTCACTTTTGGTTAGACTCGTAATACCGGCGTTATGCAAGTCCCATTGAAAATATAGGATACGCAATTGATGGAAGTGGATTTGCGGTATATCCGAGTCTGGCCAAAAAAGTGAGCGGTGAGCCTGTCATTTCAAGACTCGTAATACCAGCGGGCATTAAAAAGCAGCAACACTGCTTTTTAATCCTAACGCACAACTCGTAAGCTAGCCATATGTTTTTATTTTTATTTCACAGGCAAGTTTGTATTTATTTTAACTAGGTATAATAGTTTTTAAATAGTTATCAACTATTTAATAACTACCTAGCTAAAGTAAATACAAATTTACATGTAAAATAAAACCTAACCTAAGTTACAATAACACCTAACACTACAGTATAATTAACTAAATGACCTAAATTAAATACAATTAAATAAATTATATACAATTATCTAAAGTACAAAAACAAAAAAAAAACAAGTTACAAGATATTTAAACTAATTACACCTAATCTAAGAGCCCTATCAAAATAAAAAAAGCCCCCCCAAAATATAAAAAAAACCCTAGCCTAAACTAAACTATCAATAGCCCTTAAAAGGGCCTTTTGTGGGGCATTGCCCCAAAGTAATCAGCTCTTTTACCTTTGAAAAAAAAATACAAACAACCCCCCCAACAGTAAAACCCACCACCCACACAACCAAACCCCACAAATAAAACCCTAACTAAAAAAACCTAAGCTCCCCATTGCCCTGAAAAGGGCATTTGGATGGGCATCGCCCTTAATAGGGCAGGTAGCTCTTTTGCGTCCCAAAGCCCTAACCTAAAAATAAAACCCACCCAATACACCCTTAAAAAATCCTAACACTAACCCCCTGAAGGTCGACTTACTGTTCTGAAGACCGGACATCCATCCTCAAGGAAGCGGCAGAAGTCTTCATCCAACCGGGCCGAAGTCTTAACGAAGCCAGGAGAAGTCTTCATCCAAGCCGGGCAAAGTGGTCCTCCAGACAGGCAGAAGTCTTCATCCAGACGGCATCTTCTATCTTCATCCATCCCACGTGGAGCGGCCCCATCTTCAAGACATCCGACGCGGAGCATCCTCTTCCTTTCCGATGACTACCAATGAATGAAGGTTCCTTTAAATGACGTCATCCAAGATGGTGTCCCTTGCTATCAGCCAATAGGATTGAGCTTGCATTCTATTGGCTGATTGGATCAGCCAATAGTATGAAAGCTCAATCCTATTGGCTGATTGCAACAGCCAATAGGATTTTTTAAACCTTAATTCCGATTGGCTGATAGAATTCTATCAGCCAATTGGAATCTAAGGGACACCATCTTGGATGACTTCATTTAAAGGAACCTTCATTCGTTGGTAGTCGTCGGAAGGAAGAGGATGCTCTGCGTCATATGTCTTGAAGATGCAGCTGCTCCGCACCGGATGGATGAAGATAAAAGATGCCGTCTGGATGAAGACTTCTGTGGGCTTGGATGAAGACTTCGGCCGGCTTCTTGGAGGATGGATGTCGGATCTTCAAAACTGTAAGTAAATCTTCTGGGGTTAGTGTTAGGATTTTTTAAGGGTGTATTGGCTGGGTTTTATTTTTAGGTTAGTGTTTTGGGCTGCAATAGAGATAAATGCCCTTTTAAGGGCAATGTCCATCCAAATGACCTTTTCAGGGCAATGGGGAGCTTAGGTGTTTTAAGTTAGGTTTTTATTTGGGGGCTTGGTTGTGTGGCTAGTGGATTTTACTGTTGGGGGGTATTTTTTTTTTACAGGTAAAAGAGCTGATTACTTTGGGGCAATGCCCCACAAAAGGCTCTTTTAAGGGCTATTTGTAGTTTATTGTAGGCTAGGGTTTTTTTTATTTGGGGGGGGGGGGGTTATTTTTTCATAGGGCCCTTAGATTAGGTTTAATTAGTTTAAATCTTTGATAATTTATTTTTTATTTTTTGTAACTTAGTGTTTATTTTTTGTGCAACTTAGTGTTTGTTATTTTTTTGTAACTTAGTTAGTTTTTTGTAACTTTGTAATTTTTTAGTGTAGAATTAAATTATTTGAGTAGGGTTAGGTGTTTAAATATATAATATAGTTATTTTAATTTGTAATTTTATGTAATTTTAGTATAAAAGTTAGGTTAGATTATATATTAATTTAATATAGTTTAATGTAATTTTATTATAAAAGTTAGAATGGGTTAATTATTAGTTTAATATAATTTAATTTAAATATAAAGTTAAGTTTTAATTTATTATAAGATAGGGATGAGTTAATATTTAATGTACAGTTAGCGGGTTGTTAGGTTTAGGGATTAACAGGTTAATTTTGTTTATGGAGATGTGGGGGGCTGGCGGTTTAGGGGTAAATACATTTATTTAGTTGTGGTGGGCTCCGGGAGTGGCGGGATAGGGGTTAATACTTTTATGTAGGTAGCGGCGGTGTCAGACGGCAGATTAGGGGTTAATAAGTATAATGTAGGTGGCGGCGTTGTAGGGAGGGCAGATTAGGGGTTAATAAGTATAATGTGGGCGGTGGCGGTGTAGGGGGCGGCAGATTAGGGGTGTTTAGACTCGGGGGTTATGTTAGGGTGTTAGGTGTAACTGTAACTTTTATTCTCCCATAGGAATCAATGGGATATCGGGCAGCAGTGAACATGAGCTTTCGCTGCTTTCAGACTCCCATTGATTCCTATGGCATCCGCCGCCTCCAGATTGGAAACCAGGTACGCTGGGCCTGAATAGTGCCGAGCGTACCTGGTAGACATTTGTTAACTAGCAAAAGTAGTCAGATAGTGCCGAATTTGCATTTGGAACATCTGTAGTAACGTAAGCATCGATCTGTGTCGGACTGAGACCGGCAGATCGTATGTTACGTCACAAAATTCTATTTTTGGCGGTCTGTAGGCTTTGATAACTACGGAGAATCAAGCTCTCCACAATTACGCTGCAGAATTCCAGCGTATTTGCGATTGACGGCTTGATAAGTAGATGCCTTTGTGTTTGTTGTCCTGCAAATGTTCTGATCTCTTAGAATGTCTCTCTGGGAAAAAACGAGAGTCTAACACCCCTAATGCTAGAGTAAAATTATTTAACAACATATTAAAATGTATATATGTATAAACATATTATTGTTATTTCCAAGTTACTTTTATTAATTGTAAATTTATGTTCTCCAAATAGCTGTCAAAACTGTATAGGCTTTTGCTTTTGAGAATAGCTAGCCTGCTATGCTCACTAACTGATTCACCTGATCCCTTTGGCACACGTGAACGACTTTTAGGAACATTCTCTGCAAGTAATGTGTTTATACACCCATTCCCTCTACAGGGATAATTACATAGGAAAGTTCATGCAGCATTTCTCCTCCAAGCAAAAGAAAAAAACAGCTAATTTACTAGAGCACACAACAGCCAGATCAAGAGAAGAATTTAACACTCTCCTGGATCAGGCCAGGTAAACAAAACTTTTACACAACCTTTACCACAGGAACTACAAGTGTGGATGAAGTTACCTCCTCCAGTTAACCACCTAGAAACAGGCTGTGCTTTAGCTTTAACAAAATTATCTTTTCCTAACCTGCTATAGTAAAAGAAATAGAAAAATATGCACTTTACTACTTGCATATTATAAGTTACTGTTTTTTTATCAACTCTCTCATGGACTTTTTTTTTTACATTTTATTGTTATCACTGTTACATGTTAATAACTAATAGCTATAATGAAAGTTATTTGCCCTGACGTTTTATATATGTAAACTTAGATTAGAGTCCATTATTCTACAACTTAATAAACAAAATTCACTTTAATTCCTCAGTGTATTAAGATGTATTTATTTTACCACAGAGACCCAATTTAATTTTGTACACCAGAGACTCTACTAGACCCTCAAACCCTGTAAAAAAACAAAAAGGTCATAGAAAGTGAGCAATGTAATAAAGAATGGTGGTAAAGGATATACAATTTGCCCAATTTACCAGAAAAGAGACCAAAAACCTATAGGGAGACTAATAAAATTGGCATATTTCCAGGAACCCTACAAAGTCCTCAGACAATGTAATTAATAAAAGAGAAAAACTGGGGGGGCGGAGCTAGCTTAGCAGCCGAGTGGACGCACAATGTTGGAGCTCTGCATAGATTTTATTATTTTTCGCATCAATGCCCATTTAGCCTGTTGAATAGGGCTCTAAAATAAGAAATGGAAGTTTAGAGAAGACTTGATATATTCAGTGGTGCACTTGGAACTCAGAAATAGCTCAAAATAGCTGCACATATCACTTTGGATTATGAGACGCTTGAGGTGGAATATATAGTGACGCTGCCATTTTACCGCCCTCGTGGCCCTGCATAATTGGACAAGATCAACCTTTTTAAGCATACTCCCTGCTTAGACTTTTGTGTAGATATAGACTTTTCCTAATTCTATTGGTATTCCGGTAAACTATTCTACGGTCCCTACACTGGTTGATATGGAGAACCTCTACACCGAGATAGCTGCGGCATTCAAGGCAGCGGAAAGAGACATTCATCATATAGTATACAGATATGTTTCCTCTCGATACCCATCTCGTGGGACTGAAGTGAGCTTGAAGAAGAAACATGCAGGCAGCGCAATACTATATGGAGCTAAACATTTCACCGCTTTATCCGTCTTACCAACTTTGAAAGGAAGCCAGGTGAGGAGATCAGTGGCGGGGCATAGATCACAGATGGCCATTAGGCCTGCACAGCCATTAGCCAGGAAGACTATCGTTAGAGGTACATTTCAGTCTGTGATGTCCACAGTAGAGACAAAGGGAAGAGGTGACTCACGAAGAGAGACATTTATCACTAGTACTGCGGAAGTTAACAGCTTGCTGTATGACACCATTGCAGAGTCTAGCCTGCTTTGGCTTAGAGCGCTGGAAATGTCTCCCAGGAATGCTATAAAGGTGGCCCTAGAGAAATGTAGCGAGGCATCAGGCGACATCCAGGCCTCGGATTTAGCCTGCCGACGAGATTTATATCTCCAACTTGGTGTTGAGAGGAAGCTACATGCCCCCGGGTTACATCTCAAGTCGCTTGGCTGTGCAGTGGAATTGGGGGATTACTCGGAGATTTTACCAAACTGTCACGGCTATATCTCTTCTTGCCTTCAGAGATCCGGAGTGGGCTAAGTCACACAGGCGTTGCAAGTCCTCTTGGACATATTCTGGAAGTCACGTTGTGAAACTACCATGAGAGTGACTTGCTATGTGAACGTTGGTATTTTTTCTTTATTTGGACTACATACCTAGTTTGATGGGAAAATATTTTTCTTTTTCTTCTCTAGAGACTTCTGAGATGCTATTAAAGTTGATGTTAGTTAATTTTTTTTTTATATATCCTTGGATGACATCTAACATAGCCCCTAGGAAAATAGCTTGTTATTCCCAATATTGTTTCATTGCCATTTACTTTTGCTACTTTGCATGTTAAACATATAAGTTCTGCTACGAGTGCATATACCATATACACTGTGTTTTTTTTTTATATATAGCTGATGGAATGCCTCCAGTCATATAATGTACATATTAGATGACATGCTTTGTTTCCAAGCTGGCACTATGGGGTTATTTACCTTAGAATAAAGTTTAGGCTATATTGGACTAAATACATCTTATCTTCTCTATTAGATCTTTAATGTACAATAGTCAGCCCCTTTCTTATATGTACCCTAGGCACTTACTTGTTAATGTTAACTATAAAATACTGGTTCATGCCGATACATATTAATTATTGAGCTTCTTCACCATACCAGTGCAGCTAGGTCTGAGACATTGTAAATGGCTTCTTTTCCCCCTGCTGAGCTGCCTGCGGCCGAGGTAGCTTAGCAAACACACTACATATATGCCGATATAGCCCCATGTAGAAGTATTTTATACGCAAAATTGCAATATAGTCTCCTAGACCACTTACATTACGGTGATTAATAGTATTATAGAGATACTTATGTCCCCTAAGTAGCATTATATGTACATGCTCTTCCATTCGAGATGTTTATATTTTTTATCTTATGCCTCTACCTATATCTATACATCGCTCCCTTTTAGATGTGTGCTGGCTTGTGCTTGATAATTATGGTATTATTTGTTTTGTTAGCACATGATAGCTGATACTGGAATCTATAGCTCATACTCTCATACTTTACCAAGATGCCTTACTAAGATGTGGGTTAATATTATATCTAGCTAGAGGAATACACTCTGCAATATTTTACCATAATCCAACTTGAAACTTTACATTTTGGTCATTTTCATTATGGCCACCATGAGATTGCCCCCCCCCCCTGTTAATATAGCTTACTGTTTAAGCTTAGGGGCGCAGACCCCATTTGTACCCCCTAATTCTGATGAAAAGTTATAACAGCAGTTAAAAGGCCCATTGGGGTCTTTATATTCATGAAAACCTCCCCTTATGTGATATCATAGATGTGTTAGTGGTCCGAAAGAGACCCTACTTTTGGTTGGGAGGCAAAAAACTGAGGATTACCATTAGATAATACTCCTATATGTTTTCTAGTTGTTTTAAGTAGATGATGCTTGAATAGCTGGTGATTTTGATGTATTAATCATATTCTGCTCTGTTTTCATATCTATACCTTTTTGCCCAAATGTTACTTTTATGCTAAAGAATGTATTATAGGTACATTTATAGTGTTTGATTTCATTGTGGATTGACTGCCTGTATATTCTAATCCTCAATAAAAAAAAAAAAAAGAAACCCAATAAACTCTGCACAGAGTAAGGATACAAGTACCGTCACAGAACTACTTTCCATAGTAGTACATAGAGACATTGGCATCACCAACCCGGAAGAGCCAACTAAACGGAGCTAGACAGACACCTGTGCCCGGCTGAATTAACGGCGTTTTCCAACTGGAGTAAGGTAGGCACATAGAGGTGTAGTAGGCCGTTGTAGTGTGGCACTCTGTCTAGTTTATCGCTTTTTGTTACAGGTATTTACCATAGAAATCTTCCAACAGAGTTCTGTTAGTCTCCAACTAACAAGTCAATCTGAAACTGTTAAAGACTCTATACACCTGTCTACGTAATTAGTTGGCTTATCATTTGTCCACTATATCCTTATCCATAAGAAGAATAATAGAGTCTATACATATCAGGATCTATATATATGCCTTTTATTAAAAGGACTCTAACGATGTACATTCAATAACAATACTTGTGATGTTCAAGGTGGCCAATCACCTAAGGTGGAAATTGTTTTATTATAAGTGTATATAGACATATGACCGGTCATATTTTGTGTTTTAACGCATGTTTACATATTGCACTAATTTATTAGTGTACTTTTTAACTATTTTTATAAGGCATTTTTGCATAGCAATAAATAACTATACTTTCATATTAAAAAAAAAAGAGAAAAACTGGTAGATTCCACGCACCTACAAAACACCACTAGACCTTTCTAAAATCTGATTAAGGAAGGTGGTTATAAAGAAATACATATTGTCCAGATAAATTATCAAACAAGAGGGTATGTAGAGGGATATAGACTTTTAGTACTTTCATGCCTGTTTCCATGTAGATGTTAAACTAACTTAAACAATTTTTGATTTAAATAATTTAATTTCCAAGAAACTAGGTGATAAGCTCACAGAGGGCCTAAAAAACAAATAAAGGAAATGTTGGGTGAGGAAATCACTGAAGAGGATAATGAGGATAATACAAAAAAAAAGATTAAAGCATCATTATCTCAACGCTACAGAAGCTCCCTCTAGACTATTCAATTGTTGACATATATTATACCTGCAAGTGCGCAAGATGTAAGTCGCAAAGAGTTGGGCAGCAAATTTTAAAAATACATATGTATACAAATATATATATTTATGTGTTTATGTGTTAATAGGTGTATAAGCATATACATATATATTTAAAGTAAAAACACAGTCCCCATAGACTTTGATGTAAAGGTACTTTTTAGTGCTTTTTTTTTCTAACACCCCACATCCCCCCACTTTCATCCCTTGTAACTTTTTTGTGCATTTCTTATTTATTTTTTTAAATAAAGATGCTCATAGTTAACTCTTTTAATGGCTGGTTGTTTAACTTGCGCCTGTAAATTTGCCCCTTTGCGGGTGCACATTAAAATAATGCTTTGCTTGTAATCTAGCCCTCTGTTGGGTAAAAAATACCAAAACCAATTTTCATATAAAATGTCAATAATACAATGCTTAACAGCAAAGCTACCAACAAGCTTGACTGACAATATGCAGTAGCAACTGGTGTTGGTGGAGCAGGGACTGACTCATATACATCTAAGAACTTGCACAATTGGCTACTAGGCGCCATAAGTCTCAATGAAAATTGCTGATTGGATGTAACACATTCCATTAACACAGTACAGAGGCACTCTCTGCTTTTGCTGATAATTGACGCAAGAATTTTTTAAAAAAAGGCACTAACAAAAAAAACTTCTATACTCAGCTGTGCAACCATCTGCAGGGATGCCTTAAGGCAGTTGCCTGAGCTACTATATTGAAGAACAAGCACTGTATGAATCCTAAGCTTTTAATTTTGAGTTTCACATACCTTTCTCAGAGTTGCTTACAACAACAACCAAGTGTGTTGAGGAGGCATTTATCATATGTTAAATATAATTTTGTTATGTATTATTTTGGATGTTTAATGTGTTACCATGTGTATTTATAGTTTTATTGTATAGCACAGCCCAGGACTAACAGCACTTGCTGTTGTATTCACAGAGCTCACAAGAGCTGCTGGTGCAATGCCACCCCCTTCTGACTCGCGGCCAATCAGCCGCCAGCAGGGGGTTGTCAATCAACCCGATCGTACTCGATCGGGTTAATTTCCGGCGATGTCTGTCCGCCTGCTCAGAGCAGGCAGACAGGTTATGGAGCAGCGGTCTTTGGACCGCTGCTTCATAACTGGTGTTTCTGGCGAGTCTGAAGACTCGCCAGAAACACGGGCCCACAAGCTCCGTTTGGAGCTTGATAAATATGGGCCTTAATGTACACTACCCTTTCCCTTATAGGGCACCATGACACTACAGCCTGCCAAAGTAGAGTATAAGTGGTTGAAGTTGAGCTTTAGCCACCACTGAACTAATAGGAATGGAACATGTTGGGTAGATAAGCACTGACAATAAAGGAGTTCCTGTGTTTGACCCCTCTCCCCATACCCTAGAGAACAGACAGTGATCAGACTCCTGACTAGTACCCACCTGACTCAGTCCACCACACACTGCCCAGACGCTACCGCCAAACCAAACAGTCCTGACTGTAATACATTCCACAAAGCTCCAACACGCAGGCTGAAAAAAAAAAAGCCCACAGTCGCCACTGTTCAGAAAACGCTGCTCCTAGTGCTCTGTAACTCTTGCTTTACACCACCCTCACCCTGCCTCCACCCTCTTATGCAAGGAGCTGATTGATTGGGCGATTATAGTATAATTCTTCAATCAATCAGCTCCTTGCAAGCTACCACCATCTCCTGAGTTCCTGGGCTTTTGAAGGAGGACTTGGGGGGGGGACACAATGCTTCTTTTTTTTTAATAAATACAAAATTTAAGCAACAGTTGGCACCAGCATGCCCCGACCCCATGTGCAGGCCCTAGGCAACTACCTTGGTCATCTGGCCCTAAGGCCGGCTCTGCCAAGGCAGTATATGGGTACAGAAGGTTTCTAACTTCTGTGGAAAATGTACATTTCCTAATCCAACTAAAGTATATTGCATATGGTATTGTTTAATGTTGCTGATTTTTACATTTTTGTTATCAAGATCTACAGATATTATTATTTTTTTCCAGAGTAAATGAACGAATAAGAATAACATTCTACACCAATTTATTAAAACAATAAGTTTTCAAAAACAATTGCACAATATGATACCAGAAATGAATAAACGCATATGTACCTTTATTTGAAAATTACATGGAAAAGAAAACTATTTTCCCATTTAAAAATGTTGTGTATAGATTTGAAGAGACTAAGGCCCCTATTTAAGAAAGGTCTTGCGGACCTGATCCGACACTGTAGATCAGGTCGGCAAGACCTCGCTTAATACGGAGAGCAATACGCTCTCCGTATTCAGCATTGCACCAGCAGCTCACAAGAGCTGCTGGTGGAACTACGCCCCCTGCAGACTCGTGGCCAATCGCCGCCTTCAGGGGGGTGTCAATCAACCCAATCGTACTCGATCGGGTTGATTTCTGGTGATTCCTATGCGCCTGCTCAGAGCAGGCGGACAGGGTTATGGAGCAGCGGTCTTTAGACCGCAGCTCCATAAGTTATAACTTGTGTTTCTGGCGAGTCTGAAGACTCGCCAGAAACACGGGCCCACAAGCTCCCTACGGAGCTTGTTAAATGGGCCCCAATGGCTTTTTTTAACTCTAACATAAATAGAAGGGAAGCAGAGAGCAGAAGGTATAATGCTTTGGTTGGACCAAACAATCACAATCTTGATTGAGTTAATCAAATGATTTATCTAAAAAATACCCATAGACTTTAATTAGGATTTTCTGTAGACAATCATTAGATAAAAGTTTCTAAAGGATTGTGATCGACCCTTTTATGTTGATGGTACTTATGTTTCTAAAGTAATTTCTTAACACCTTGGGGCATATTTATCAAGCTCCGAATGGAGCTTGATGCCACGTGTTTCTGGCGAGCCTGTAGGCTCGCCAGAAACAGCAGTTATGAAGCAGCAGTCACATAGACCACTGCTTCGCCGGAAATCAACCCGACCGAGTCTGCAGAGGGCGGCGTTGCACCAGCAGCTCTTGTAAGCTGCTAGTGCAATACTGAATACGGCAAGTGTATTGCTCGCCGTATTCAGCGAGGTCTGGCGGACCTGATCCGCAATGTCACCAGACCTTGATAAATAGGGGCCCTTGTCTGCAGTTGGGGCTTGATCACAATCCTTTAATAAAACGTATCAAATTATTTATCTATAAAATTCCCCCTAGACATTAATGGTGGTTTTCTGTAGAAAAAAACAAACAAAACACTACATACATTTTTCTAAAGGATTGTGATCAATGCTTTGATTGTTTATAACTCTCCAAAATACTGTATGTAAAACAATGACCTGCATGTATTTAACCCATGTGAAGTCATGACTCTGTATACCTACTATTATCTGCATATTACCTTTATGTGCATATATTATTTTATGTGAAGCGTGTATATGTTTTGATATCACATTAAGGGCTAAATTACTAATGGTGCGCTAACTGTTGCACACAAGAGATAAGGGGTTTATTGTGACTCTTTGTGCACATTGAAAGTAGCATGCGTATTACAAGTTAAAGGGACACTGAACCTAAATTTTTTCTTTTCAGATTCAGATAGAGCATGCAATTTTAAGCAACTTTCTAATTTATTCCCATTATCAAATTTTCTTCATTCACTTGGTATGTTTATTTGAAAAGCAAGAATGTAAGTTTAGATGCAGGCCCATTTTTGGTGAACAACCTGGGTTGTCCTTGCTGACTAAACAGTAGCAATAAACAAGTGCTGTCCATGGTTCTGAACCAAAAATGTGCTGGCTCCTTAGATTAGATGCCTTCTTTTTCAAATAAAGATAGCAAGAGAACGAAGAAAAAATGATAATAGAAGTAAATTAGAAAGTTATTTAAAACAGCATGCTCTATCTGAATCATGAAAGAAAAAATTTGGGTTCAGTATCCCATTAAAAATGCGTTTGCTTGAATGCAACTGAATTTAAGGTGCGTTGGGATAGCAAGACTTCAGAGTTACATCCTATAAAATAAAAGTGTGTTTGTCCGAAGCTGTCATGCGCAGTAGAGACAGCACAAGGACAAACACACCTGGCCTTACCTGACATGCTGCTGTTTGTGGCAAAAGTGGGCATGGCCGGGTGTGAGAGTGGGCATGGCCGGGCGGAATGTGGGCGTGGCTCAGCGTGCTGGGGTGCGAGAGAAAGGGGAGAGAAATAGAAAGAGAGGGGGAGAGATAAAAAGAGATAAGAAAGAGCTAAAGAGAGGGGGAAGAACAGAAGAGAGGGGAACGTGCAGAAGAGAGGGGGAGAGCAAAATAGAGGGGATAGAGCAAAATAGAGGGAAGAGAGAGAAAAAGAGAGGGGGGGAGAGCAAAAGAGAGGAGAGAGAGAGAGCAATAGAGAGGGGGAGAGAGAGCAATAGAGAGGGGGAGAGAGAGCAAAAGAGAGGGGGGAGAGAGAGCAATAGAGAGGGGGAGAGAGATAGCAAAATAGAGGGATGGAGGGATAGAGCAAAAGAGAGGGGAGAGAGACAGAACAAAAGAGAGGGGGATAGAGGGGGAGAGAGAGAGCAAAAGAGAGGCAGGAGAGAGAGAGCAAAAGAGAGGGATGGAGAGAAAGAGCAAAAGAGAGGGATGGAGAGAGAGAGAGCAAAAAAAGGAGAGAGAGACAGAGCAAAAGAGAGGGGGAGAGAGAACGCAAAAGAGAGGGGGAGAGAGAGAAAGAGAGGGGGGAGAGAGAGCGCAGAAAAAAGGGGGAGAGAGAGAGTGCAAAAGAGAGAGAGAACGCAAAAGAGAGGGGGGAGAGAGAGAGTGTAAAAGATAGGGGGAGCAAGAGAGAGCACAAAAGAGAGGGGGAGAGAGCGCAAAAGAAAGATGGGAGAGAGAGAGCAAAAGAAAGGCGGGAGAGAGAGAGCAAAAGAGAGGGATGGAGAGAAAGAGCAAAAGAGAGGGATGGAGAGAGAGCAAAAAAAAAGGAGAGCGAGACAAAGCAAAAGAGAGGGGGGAGAGAGAGAGAGCAAAAAAGAGGGGGGAGAGAGAGAGCGCAAAAGAGAGGGGGGAGAGAGAGAATGCAAAAAAGAGGGTGGAGAGAGCGCAAAAGAGAGGGGGAGAGAGAGCGAGGGGGAGAGAGAGAGTGAGGGGGAGAGAGAGGGGAGAGAGAGAGCGCAAAAGAGAGGGGAATAGAGAGAGCGCAAAAGAGAGGGGAGAGAGAGCACGCAAAAGAGGGGGGGAGAGAGAGAGCAAAAGAGAGAGAGAATGCAAAAGAGAGGGGGAGAGAGCGTAAAAGAGAGGGGGAGAGAGAGCGCAAAAGAGAGGGGAGAGAGAGCAAAAGAGAGGAGGGGGAGAAAGCAAAAGAGAGGGGGAGAGAGGGAGCAAAAGAGAGGGGGGAGAGAGGGAGCAAAAGAGAGGGGGAGAGAGTGCAAAAGAGAGGTGGAGCGAGAGAGAGCACAAAAGAGAGGCGGAGAGAGCGCAAAAGAGAGGGGGAGAGAGCACAAAAGAGAGGGGGAGAGAGAGCAAAAGAGAGGGGGAGAGAGAGCAAAAGAGAGGGGGAGAGAGAGCAAAAGAGAGGGGGGGAGAGAGAGAGCAAAATAGAGGGGGAGAAAGAGAGCAAAAGACAGGGGGGAGAGCGAGAGCAAAAGAGAGGTGGAGCGAGAGAGAGAGCAAAAGAGAGGGGGAGAGAGCACAAAAGAGAGGGGGAGAGAGCACAAAAGAGAGAGGGAGAGAGAGAGCAAGGGGTGGGACTGCTGTACTGCAATAAATGGCCCATGTGAACAGGCTTTAGGTCTAGTTCATAATAACACTGTCTAATAAAAAATATTTTAAAAAAATATTGCATAAAAAAAGTTATAAGGGCTCCAAGATATGAGGTATCAGGTGTTAGAAGAAAAAAAGACATGTAAGGGGCTTTAACATAGAGATACATACATATACATGTCTAAATATATGTATGTATGTGTGTATGTGTATATATATATATATATATATATATATATATATATATTTATATATATGTGTGTGTGTGTGTATATATGTGTGTTTATATGTATTTATGTATTTAAATGTGTATATGCTGTATGTATTTACAGACATATGTACAGATATAAACACATAAATACATATATACCGTACACACATATAGAAAAATACATAAGTGTATTGGAGCACTTTGCAGTCAAGTAGCTGAAAACAAGTAAAGTGTTTAACTGTGTATGTACTGTAAATAGTTTACATTTCAATGTTCTTCACATTGGGGAATATGTTCTAAGTTTTTGTAAATAGCTATTGCTATATATAGTATAGCTAGGCAAGTATCCTCGTTTGCTTTTACCCAGAAAGACTCCATATACACTGTTACCAATGCACAAGAGGATTCTGGGTAAGACATGCAAATTAGATATTCAATATCTGCTACTGAAGAGTTCTAACAAGAACGAAACATGCTGTCTAATGGTAATTTCTGTATTGCTGCATTCTCCCTATTAGGGAATCACTGTGTGTTAAAGGGACACTGAACCCACATTTTTTCTTTCGTGATTCAGATAGAGCATGCAATTTTAAGCAACTTTCTAATTTACTCCTATTATCAATCAACCCAGGTTGTTCACCAAGAATGAAAAAAATTTGATAATATGAGTAAATTAGAAAGTTGCTTAAAATTTCATGCTCTATCTCAGTGATTTGCAACCTTTTTTTTGCTGTGGCACACTTTTTTACATTAAAAAATCCTGTGGCACACCACCATCCCAAAATTTTACAAAATCACACATTGTAGCCTAGTACAGGATATATATACAGTATATATATATATATATATATATATATATATTCACACTGTACTGTGCTGTCATGCCATGCCTCCTACAAACTATACATTACATATTGACATTCATTCACAGACAATCATAATGATTGTCTGTGAATGAATGTCAATGTCATGGTTGTAAATGATGCCTGATGAGCCTGTCACATACCTCCCAATATTTCAAAATTTGAAAGAGGGACACCCCCGCATTGTTGTCAGTCTGCCGCGGCACACCTGAGGATCTCTCACGGCACACTAGTGTGCCACGGCACACTGGTTGAAAAACACTGCTCTATCTGAATCACAAAAGAAAAAAATTGGGTTCAGTGTCCCTTTTTTTTTTTTTATTTATCTTTTTATTAGATTTTTAAGAAAAATAAAACAACAAAAATAATACCAATTTCAGGCAATACAGAAACAAGTTTGTCTCTTCGCCTGTCGCCTCCCCCTCCCTATCATTCCGAAGAGAAGCAGCTTTCTCATTAGCCTATTTCCCTTGCATTAGACAACCATAACGGAGGAAACATCCCATGTACCACTAAATCTGCAAAGGTCTGAGAACTTAAAAACGGAGACAGAATATTTTTCTGAACTGGCAATGGATAAGATATAATAATTGGCAGCCATCTGTAGATAAATTTACTGATATGTTTTTCAGTCGAGAGATGAGTATGAAAGGCTTCAAATACTATCTAGGACTGAATCTCTTTAAGAACAAGAGAGAAGGCAGGAGCCTTATGTAAGCGCCAGTTCTTAAATATAAGGAACCTAGCTATAAGGATAATAACTATAAAAGAATCTACAAAGATATTTTTTATTTGATTATCTATTCTAAGAAACAATACCAGATCAAGGGTGAAATGGCTGTCTAAGTTAAAGGATTGATTAACCCAGTACTGAATTTTCAACCAGAATTGATTAATCTTAGGACATGACCATAACATATGTATTAGATTAGCATTAATATGAGAACACCGCGGACACAGAAAGGATTGAGAAGGGTAATAATGTGCCAATCTAGACCGGGGTAAATAATATTTATTAAGTAGTTTAAAGTGAGACTCTTTTATGGAGATGGGAAGAATACATTTGTATACTATTGCAAGACTTTGAACAACCATTTCCGGGTTTAAGATAGAAAAAGTATTCTCCCAATTTTTACAAATTTTCTCCACTCCTAGTGCGCCTTGTTTAGCTAACATTATATCATATATGAGCAAGATTGAGGTTTTGCCACTTGAAAAATTATCAATACATGTATCAATCTTGTCCCACTCAGACAGCCAATCCTCCCCTGGCAATGAATTCTGCACAAAATGCCTGATTTGAAAATACGCGAATAGATTGTCCCTCGCTAAGTTAAATTGTTGGAAAAGGATACCTGATGGGTACATTTGCCGTGAGTCTACTAGAACCTGAGATACCCTTGACAACCCGTTCTCTTCCCATTTTTTAAAGACCCTATATTGTATTCCAGGCACGAACTCTGGGTTACCTCTTATGGGCAAATATTTAGAGAAATATGGATCTATTTCCAGTTCCTTGCAAAATTTATGCCAAGCTATGATTATGTTTTTGATGGAAGAAAACATTGCTATTTTAGGAGAAATCTGCTTGATCCTATTATGTAAGATTGCTTTTAATGAAAACGGAGCAATGCATTGACTCTCTAATTCAATAGTAGCAAAATTATTAGAATCGGATATCCAGTCAAGGGCAAATTTAACTAGCGTAGCAATATTATATATTTTTAAACTAGGGAGAGCTAGGCCAGCAAAACATTTTTTTTGCGTTAACTTCATCAAAGATATGCGGGGTTTCTTATTGTTCCAAATGAATTTAGATACATATTGCTCAAACTTTCTAAGATCCGATTTTAGGAGAAACAGTGGAAGATTTTGTAGTGGGTACAACATCTGGGGGAGCACAATAACTTTTATTAAATTAACACGTGCTGATATAGATAGGGGAAAAGAGGCCCAAACCTCGAGATTGATTTTAATCTTCTTAAGTAGAGATACAAAATTCAGCTCGCACCATCTTTGGGGATTTCTATGTAAGGTTATCCCTAAATATTTTAAGTGATCAACGACTTTGAAAGGATGATTTGAACAACTTACTTTTGATTTATGAATCCAAAGTAACTCGCTTTTTTCTAAATTAATTTTATACCCCGAGAATGAGCTAAATTCCGTGAAAATTTGCAAAACTAAAGGTATATGATATGCTGTAGTATCTAGAAAGAGTAACATATCGTCTGTGTACAACAGAGTTTTCAGCTTTTGTGACCCAATTGAAATACTTTGCCTTAACCATATGGCCAAAGGCTCTAACGCAATGTCGAACAACAACGGAGACAACGGACACCCTTGCCTTGTTCCCCTACCAAGAATTATCTTGGGGGATAGTGTGCCATTAATCAATAAGTATGAAATCGGCATCCGATATATTTTATGAACAAAATAAAGAAATTGCTCTTGAAATCCAAATCGTTCTAACACACAGAATAAATACTGCCAAGTGATAGAATCGAAGGCTTTTTCTGCGTCTACTGTCAGAAGAGCCAAATCTGCATATGTACCTTTCTTTATTTTGTCTCTATTCCAGAAATAATCCAGAAGTATCACTAATTTACGAATATTTTTAGCCGAGTTCCTTCCTTTAATAAACTTTGATCGGGATGAATAATCTCATGTAAGCCATTCGCCAATCTATCTACAATAATGGAAGTTAGAATTTTATAGTCTACATTAAGAATTGATATTGGCCTATACGAAGCAGGGTCCTCTCTTCCCCTATCTTTTTTCGATATCAAGGTAACATTAGCTGCTGTAAAAATGTTGGACATCTTGTTACTAGAAGAGAAATACTCATTACAGGGAGTGCAGAATTATTAGGCAAATGAGTATTTTGACCACATCATCCTCTTTATGCATGTTGTCTTACTCCAAGCTGTATAGGCTTGAAAGCCTACTACCAATTAAGCATATTAGGTGATGTGCATCTCTGTAATGAGAAGGGGTGTGGTCTAATGACATCGACACCCTATATCAACTTCCTTTCCTTTGGCAAAATGGGTCAAAAGAAGGACTTGACAGGCTCAGAAAAGTCAAAATTAGTGAGATATCTTGCAGAGGGATGCAGCACTCTTAAAATTGCAAAGCTTCTGAAGCGTGATCATCGAACAATCATGCGTTTCATTCAAAATAGTCAACAGGGTCGCAAGAAGCGTGTGGAAAAACCAAGGCGCAAAATAACTGCCCATGAACTGAGAAAAGTCAAGCGTGCAGCTGCCAAGATGCCACTTGCCACCAGTTTGGCCATATTTCAGAGCTGCAACATCACTGGAGTGCCCAAAAGCACAAGGTGTGCAATACTCAGAGACATGGCCAAGGTAAGAAAGGCTGAAAGACGACCACCACTGAACAAGACACACAAGCTGAAACGTCAAGACTGGGCCAAGAAATATCTCAAGACTGATTTTTCTAAGGTTTAATGGACTGATGAAATGAGAGTGAGTCTTGATGGGCCAGATGGATGGGCCCGTGGCTGGATTGGTAAAGGGCAGAGAGCTCCAGTCTGACTCAGACGCCAGCAAGGTGGAGGTGGAGTACTGGTTTGGGCTGGTATCATCAAAGATGAGCTTGTGGGGCCTTTTCGGTTGAGGATGGAGTCAAGCTCAACTCCCAGTCCTACTGCCAGTTTCTGGAAGACACCTTCTTCAAGCAGTGGTACAGGAAGAAGTCTGCATCCTTCAAGAAAAACATGATTTTCATGCAGGACAATGCTCCATCACACGCGTCCAAGTACTCCACAGCGTGGCTGGCAAGAAAGGGTATAAAAGAAGAAAATCTAATGACATGGCCTCCTTATTCACCTGATCTGAACCCCATTGAGAACCTGTGGTCCATCATCAAATGTGAGATTTACAAGGAGGGAAAACAGTACACCTCTCTGAACAGTGTCTGGGAGGCTGTGGTTGCTGCTGCACGCAATGTTGATGGTGAACAGATCAAAACACTGACAGAATCCATGGATGGCAGGCTTTTGAGTGTCCTTGCAAAGAAAGGTGGCTATATTGGTCACTGATTTGTTTTTGTTTTGTTTTTGAATGTCAGAAATGTATATTTGTGAATGTTGAGATGTTATATTGGTTTCACTGGTAAAAATAATAATTGAAATGGGTATATATTTGTTTTTTGTTAAGTTGCCTAATAATTATGCACAGTAATAGTCACCTGCACACACAGATATCCCCCTAAAATAGCTATAACTAAAAACAAACTAAAAACTACTTCCAAAACTATTCAGCTTTGATATTAATGAGTTTTTTGGGTTCATTGAGAACATGGTTGTTGTTCAATAATAAAATTAATCCTCAAAAATACAACTTGCCTAATAATTCTGCACTCCCTGTATAAAGCCTTTCCAAGGTAAAATTAAGTTCTTGGGACAGTAGTTTATAAAATTCAGCCGGTAAGAAATCTGGCCCTGCAGCTTTATTTAATTTTACTTTCTCAATAGCTTTAGTGATTTCTTCTCCTGTGATATGAGCGTTTAACTTTTCTAAACATTCTTTAGAAAATTGTGGGAGTGTAATCTGGGCCAAAATTTTTTCAAGATTTACGACATTAACATCTGTTTTATTATAGAGTTTTTGATAAAAATTATGAAAAACCTTTCTAATATTTTCAGGATCCGTGAATCTATCTTTACCCTCTTTGATAGCTGTAATATAATTTTTACTTTTCCTGTTTTTAGTTAAATTAGCTAGATGTTTTGCAGATTTACTGTGAAAACCTTTGAATTTAAGATTCAATTTAAGTTCTTGACTGTGTGATCTCCCGATTATTTTTGCCTCACAATATTTACTCCAGTTAATAGTGGATCTCTCATTATAATAATTTCTAAGCACATTTTTAACCTGATAAGTGAGCTGAATTTCAGTCACTCTAGCTTTCTTGTTCCATACATTAATATATGCTTTTGTTTCCCCTCTTAATACGGCTTTCAATGCTTCCCAGAATGATTCAATATTACTAAATTGAGCAATATTAAAAGTAACGTAGTCTTTCCATTTTTTGTTTTAACCAACAACCAAATCTGGGGTTATTATATAAAAAACACGGAAATATAAAACTTTGATTCCTATCTTTAGGTCTAGATAAAGAGGGAAAGGCTAGTGAGATGATAGCATGATCCGAGACAAGTATGTCAGAAATCTCAGGTTTGGATTTCAAAATCCATATAGATTCTGATATTAAAAGCATATCAATCATTGAAAAAGTCCTGTGTACTTGACTCACTGTACTGTGACTCACAGGAAAAGGTTCTGCAGTCTGGATTCTCAATACGCCATATGTCCAGAAGCTTGAGTTTCTGACACACCTGTTTCAGACACTTTGCTCTTTTATCATAATCTCTTGTTTTTTTCTGCGATAGTCTATCTATCTCAGGACACATTGCGATATTAAAATCTCCCCCTAAGATTAGGTTTTGAGAGACAAATGGGAATAACTTAACTTTGATCTTCTCCCAAAACATCGGATTATGAATATTTGGGCCATAAATGTTACAGAAAACAAAATCAACCTTATTAATCACTACTTGCAATATAAGAAATCTTGCCTCAGGATCATATTCTACCTTTTTAACCTTATACTGCAGCAGTATAGCAACCCCTGCCTTCCTATTTTTCGCTGGGGTGGCAAACACTTCTCCTACCCATTTTATCTTCAATTTCAGGATTTCTGCTTCTTTTAAGTGGGTCTCTTGTAAGAACACTACCTCTGGCTGATGTTTAGCAAGGGTTTTTATAACAAGTTTATGCTTCATTGGAGAGGTTATGCCACCTACATTCCACGAGAGTACTTTCAAATTTTGACACATAATAAAGGTCATTCCAAACTAAAGAGAGTATACATGCCACACTCTGTACTGCATGCCCAAAGCGAGAGTAGAAGAGGCAGGGAGAGAGGGAGGACACAAGCGAGAGAACAAAAAAAAAAAAAAAAAAAAAAGAAAGGAATTTTTTTTTTTTAAAAAACACTTAACTTCGCAGAACAAAACATTGTACCAACTCTTGTATTTCCTAGACAAGAATGCATCTTGATGTTTTGTTTAATTATACCCTAATAAACACTTAACTTCTAAAGAAACATGCAAACTCATTTATCATCAGCAATTATTTTTGCAACCATGAATTCCTTAGCTTAAACAGCATTATTGAGTATAATACGTTTATCCTGATCTTCAAATATAATTTTAGCTGGATATATTAACCTTGCCTTAAAACCATTCTTAATGAGGGTTGTACAGAACGGGGCCATAGCTTTCCTTTTGGCAGAAGTCTCACTGGAGAAATCTTGAAATAATAGCAGCTTATTATTATCTATTATGAGGGAATCCATCTTTTTATATAATTTTAACATTTCTACCTTATCCTGGAATTTAAGGTATTTAACAATACTCATCCTGTTCCTAGGGGAACCATTCATATTTAACTTGGGGAGGCGATTCTATGGGCTCTTTCCACTACTAAAGGGAGTTGGGAGGCCGGGAAGCCTAGAGCCTGAGGAAGTATTTCAGAGGTAAATTTCATAAGGTCATTATATTCCATCGTTTCGGGCAGGCCTACAATTCTATTTCCGATCAGCCAATAGAATGCAAGCTCAATATGATTGGCTGATTCAATCAGCCAATCAGATTTTTCCTACCTTAATTCCGATTGGCTGATAGGATCCTATCAGCCAATCGGAATTCGAGGGACGCCATCTTGGATGACGTCATTTAAAGGAACCGTCATTCGTCGTTCAGTCGTCGGCCAGGATGGATGTTCCGCGTCGGAGGTCTTCAGGATGCTGCCGCTCCGCTCCGGATGGATGACGATAGAAGATGCCTCTTGGATGAAGACTTCAATCGGATGGAAGACCTCTTCTGCCCCGCTTGGATGAAGACTTCTACCGGATGGAGGACCTCTTCTTGCTCCGCTTGGATGAAGAATTTGGCTCGGCTGGGTGAAGACGACTAAAGGTAGGGAGATCTTCAGGGGCTTAGTGTTAGGTTTATTTAAGGGGGGTTTGGGTTAGATTAGGGGTATGTGGGTGGTGGGTTGTAATGTTGGGGGGGGTATTGTATGTTTTTTTTTTACAGGCAAAAGAGCTGAACTTCTTGGGGCATGCCCCGCAAAGGGCCCTGTTCAGGGCTGGTAAGGTAAAAGAGCTTTGAACTTTAGTAATTTAGAATAGGGTAGGGCATTTTTTTATTTTGGGGGGCTTTGTTATTTTATTAGGGGGCTTAGAGTACGTGTAATTAGTTTAAACTTGTTGTAATATATTTCTAATGTTTGTAAATATTTTTTTATTTTTTGTAACTTAGTTCTTTTTTATTTTTTGTATTTTAGTTAGTTTAATTCATTGTATTTATTTGTAGGAATTGTATTTAATTTATTTATTGATAGTGTAGTGTTAGGTTTAATTTTAGATAATTATAGGTATTTTATTTAATTAATTTATTGATAGTGTAGTAGTGTTAGGTTTAATTGTAGATAATTATAGGTATTTTATTTAATTAATTTATTGATAGTGTAGTGTTAGGTTTAATTGTAACTTAGGTTAGGATTTATTTTACAGGTAAATTTGTAATTATTTTAACTATTTTAGCTATTAAATAGTTCTTAACTATTTAATAGCTATTGTACCTGGTTAAAATAATTACAAAGTTACCTGTAAAATAAATATTAATCCTAAAATAGCTATAATATAAATATAATTTATATTGTAGCTATATTAGGGTTTATTTTACAGGTAAGTATTTATCTTTAAATAGGAATAATTTATTTAATAAGAGTTAATTAATTTCGTTAGATTAAAATTATATTTAATTTAGGGGGGGTGTTAGTGTTAGGGTTAGACTTAGCTTTAGGGGTTAATACATTTATTAGAATAGCGGTGAGCTCCAGTCGGCAGATTAGGGGTTAATGTTTGAAGTTAGGTGTCGGCGATGTTAGGGAGGGCAGATTAGGGGTTAATACTATTTATTATAGGGTTAGTGAGGCGGATTAGGGGTTAATAACTTTATTATAGTAGCGCTCAGGTCCGGTCGGCAGATTAGGGGTTAATAAGTGTAGGCAGGTGGAGGCGACGTTGTGGGGGGCAGATTAGGGGTTAATAAATATAATATAGGGGTCGGCGGTGTTAGGGGCAGCAGATTAGGGGTACATAGGGATAATGTAAGTAGCGGCGGTTTACGGAGCGGCAGATTAGGGGTTAATAATAATATGCAGGGGTCAGCGATAGCGGGGGAGGCAGATTAGGGGTTAATAAGTGTAAGGCTAGGGGTGTTTAGACTCGGGGTACGTGTTAGAGTGTTAGGTGCAGACGTAGGAAGTGTTTCCCCATAGCAAACAATGGGGCTGCGTTAGGAGCTGAACGCGGCTTTTTTGCAGGTGTTAGGTTTATTTTCAGCTCAAACAGCCCCATTGTTTCCTATGAAGGAAACGTGCACGAGCACGTTTTTGAGGCTGGCCGCGTCCGTAAGCAACTCTTGGATCGAGAGTTGCAGTTGCGTTAAATATGCTCTACGCTCCTTTTTTGGAGCCTAACGCAGCCTTTCTGTGGACTCTCAATACCAGAGTTATTTTTATGGTGCGGCCAGAAAAAAAACAGCGTTAGCTACGCGGGTCCTTACCGACAAAACTCTAAATCTAGCAGTAAGAGACTATCTCCAGTTTTAAAGGAAAAAAAAACTGTAAACCAATATTAAAGCTCTGCAATGACTTTACTCTTTTTTTTTTTCTGCCCTTTCTTGTCCTTTCTCTTCCACCCTTTTTTCCTCCTTTCCCTTTCTCCCTTCCTCCCTTCCCCCCTCCTTGCCCTGCTTTCTTCCTGTTCTTTCTTTTCTTTTACCCCCTTTCTTTCTCTCTTCCCTCTTTTTCTTTGACTCTCTCTTTCCTTTTTCTCTTTTCCTTCTTTAATACAAAAAACAAGCCCTTGAACCTTAGAACTTCTTAAGATTATTAGGCTAAAATCCCCTCATACTAATAGAATAAACAAAAAAAACAAAAAAAAAAGTTATGCTCTTTAAGAGAGATCAAAGAATTACCCAGGTACCATGAAATGTAACTTCAGATATTTTTAAGGCTTCTTATTCTCCATTTAATTTTACAAGATTTAGATAACTTAACCACTGACCTTCTATAGCATTCTGTTTTATCAATTTCACATACCAAGGAACATTTACCCCTAGCGATGTTGTCATATATAATTCACTGTATAGAGAGTATTTGGAGGCCCAGAAAATATTCTAAGGATCCTAACACCACAACCACTATATTGTGTTAACTTTGTATCAAGATTTCTGATAATACTATATTATTATGTGCTATGCGCTAACAAAAAAAAAAAAAAAAGATGATATAACATAGTATACAAGAGAGCACAAGAACAGCATTAATAGACCATTCCACACTCTGGTTCAAATAGCAGCAGGTATCCTATACACTTTTAGGACTTCAGTCAAAACTTCAGGCCAGCTATATGTCTCGGCAATATTTTTGATAATTATTGCGCGCTATATGCTAACAAGAGAAAAAGATAATATAACATACTATAACAGCGCACCAACATGCACGAGAGCACAAGAACAGCGTTAATAGGCCATTCCACACCCTGATTCAATTAGCCACATGTATTCTATACACTTTTAGCACTTCAAACAAAACTTCAGACCAGCTATATATCTCAACAACATAGCAGTGATATTAATCTCCTGTATATACGATTAGAGTCTCTCCAGCAGTGAAAATGAAGAGCAACCTAAAGTCTTTTAGTATACTGCCAGGCTGTATGGTCAGTTCACGCAATGCTATGCGAGGTTTCTTATCTTCTTCTTTTTTTTTTATTTTGTCCCTCTTTTATGGTAAATAACTTGATGTTGAATTCACACCCAGCTATTTATTAAGTGTGCATATTCATAAGAGAAAAACACTTTGAGACACCGTTCAAAGAACACATATTTCCAACCCAGAGATGCAACAGTACATAATTAGAGGCAAGATCTCTCTCTCTCTCTCTCTCTCTCTCTCTCTCTCATCGCGATAGTCAAAGTTCAGCTTTTTGCTTGCAGCGCGGTAGCGCTCGTGTGAAAACTTTTTACATTCAACTTGTAATACACTACCTGACTCAAGCAAAAATCTTAGTTCTAGCAAAGTAAATACCACTCCACTAGTAATCTAGGTCTAAATAATTAAATCTTGAGTGTGTTTTGGCCATTCTTTGGAAAAGTATTAAACATACACTCTACAGCAGGGGTGGGCAGCCATTTGTAAGGCAAGGGCTACCTCTAATTGTATTCCAAGGACCCACTGGCTGAAAATTTTATTTTTGCCACAAATAATACAGCTCTAAAAATCAGCCGTGCTCTTTAATAATAAATACAGCTGCACTCTTTACTTAATGCGAGAGCTCTCTCTTTAGGTCACACTGGGACCATCAAGCAACCTTATCTGTGTACCGCACCTGCGTATGGATAAGTAGTCTCACAATCAAGACGGCTCTATTCTAGGGCTAGCGAAGTAATCAAGCCTGGAACACATGGTAAACCCACATCTCAGGTACAATGATGACAATGAACTATTCTCAGCCAATCATGACAGACTCATTCTGGCTGGATTCTATGTCAAGTTGATTAGGGGAAAGTCCTGTTGGCTGCTCTCTATCCATCCACTACTAGCTGAAGTCTACTGCAAATAGTTGGGACAGTGACAGTGGCAGAACCTGCAGGCTCTGTACCGCATTACACAGCAACCAGAGACTGGTATAGCAGCAACAGCACTGACCTGCACAATTTGGTGACAACAAATTATGGGGACAGAAAGCTGCAGAAACTAGCACAAAGTATAGCTAATATTAGTGTGTCAGAGAAAGTGTCAGAGAGCAGCATCAAAGCCCGGTACAGTCTCAGAGTAAGTAAAAGAACCTGAGGGGGAGTAACAGACCCTGGGAAAAAAACACCAGCAGACCATTCACCCAGCAGAGCTTGGTGACAAGTAACCGAGGACAGAACTAGAAAGTAGCTGTCACGCTGCTCCTCTGCTCTGCTGTGGCCATTGCCATGGACATAGGCACTCCTCCTGTTGCTAGGGATACGGCAGTTTAACTGCAGCACCGTGATTACATCATCACCGCCCGTCCTTTCTTCCCTATGTAAAGGCCTCAGTCTATCTCACCTGTGCCCAAGTATAGGTGTTACTTCTTATGCTCCTGGGTGCTGTATATCTGTATGCTGAATTGCTGTATTGATTCACTGTTGCTGAACTCTGCCTGTTTAGACTACTCTGCTTGCCTTAACCCCTGAATTGCTGGACTGCTTAACTGTTGATGAACTCTGCCTGTTTGACTATGCTGCTTGCCTTAACCCCTGAATTGCTGGAATGCTTAACTGTTGATGAACTCTGCCTGTTTGACTATGCTGCTTGCCTTAACCCCTGAATTGCTGGAATGCTTTACCGTTGCTGAACTCTGCCTGTTTTGACTACTCTGCTTGCCTTAACCCCTGAAATGCTAGATTGCTTTACTGTTGATGAACTCTGCCTGTTTTGACTACTCTGCTTGCCTTAACCCTTGAATTGCTGGATTGCTTCCGTTGATGAACTCTGCCTGTTTTGACTACTCTGCTTGCCTTAACCTCTGAATTGTTTAACTGTTGATGAACTTTGCCTGTTTGACCATTCTATTGGTTTACCCCTGAACTGTTATACTGCTGGATATCCTTTTGTTGCTGACTATTGCCTGTTCCCGGTCCTTCTATTGGTTTATCCCTGAACTGCCATACTGCTGGATTACCTTCCTGTTGCCGCTGAGTACTGCCCTGCCTGCTGTGAGTACTGCTTACCTAATTTTACAAACTCTCTCTCTCTGCTCTGGGATATTCCCTATTATTCCATTTGACGCCGGGATAAGAAGACTACTGGCTAAGTTTGGTCTGATAGTGGAATATCCCACGAGCATTACAATAGCAGCAGAATATCAGACAGGGCAGGACCTGGAATTGCCAAACCCAGGGATACCGAGCAGCATCTCAGCCTGGCGCATGAGTAGTCTACTATGGACTGACCGCTCTTGCGACAAAAAGTAAAAGCGTTTGGGGCAGGCAGTAACCAAAGCTGGAGCAGCGAGTTCAGTTACAGCCGCGTCACACATGCTGAAGTAAACATACCGCCATCATAGACTCATAGCTGATTTCAAATGTCTGCATATGAGAAACATTTTTCATACATCTACGGTGGTGAGGCTCTTCACTCAGAATCTAGATGTGTGAGAAATGTTTCTCTTATTATGCAGACTTTTGAAATCTTCCAGGGGGTCACCTCAAAATTCCCTCGTGGTCCACTAGTAGACCGCGATCTACCTCTTGCCCACCCCTGCTCTACAGTGTAGGCTGCTCCGGAGTACTTGCGGGGCTGGTTCTCACATGCAAGCCTGCTTCCCACAATGTAAGAAGCAGCAGTAATTAGACCACTGCTTCTTACATTCACTTACACGGGATGAATGACAGACCCCTCTTGCGCATTTGTTAGTGCTAGAAAACGGGCGGGCATAACACAGTCATACTGCATACAGGCCAGCGGACAAACAGATCAAAATGAGAAACTAGTCCGCACGTCGGTTAATATAGGGGCCCTCTGTTTTTATTTATTGTGAGTTATATAGTGATGTGTCCCTCTCATCTGGTTATTGTGGTATTTGAATTACAATTGATTTAAGGTCATTTTGGCACCACTGGCAATTTTTCTATCAACACATATTTTACCTTTTTGGAAAAAAATATAACATTTAACAAGATCAAGCCTGATATTTAACAGAACTAGACTCAGCAGTACAAAGAACTGCTGATGAATTAACATTCAACACTGTTTGAAAAGGTTTAAACATTTTCTTTAAACAATTGCAGCATTCAGTTAATACACCCCTATAATAAAACTGTCTGCAATAAATCTAATATATTTGATGCATGGAACTCTGAAGTGGCGGACAGCAATCATCCCGATCAGATACGATCGGGATGATTGAAAGCCCCTGGTTGCGGCCGATTGGCCACGAATGTGCAGGGGGCGGCATAGCACAAGCATTTCACCAGAAATGCTTGTGCAATGTTAAATGCCAACAGCGTATGCTGTCGGCATTTAGCAATGTCGACGGACATGATCTGCTACAGCGAACCATGTCCGTCAGACATATTATATATCTACCCCAAAGACTTAAAATGCACATATAGATAAAGGATTACGCTTTATGTTTGGACAATGATCAACAGGCTCCTCGATTAGATTTCATAACATAATAAATGGTGATTACTCCCTAATTGGCCAGAAGAGAAAAAAAGTTTTTCAAAGAGTTTCTCCTTGCTCTGAAAAACAAAATATGTCTTAATCACAAAATAACAGTTTAAATGCTTCTAAAACATTTAGGAGTTGACTACAAGCATTTAGAAAACATATCTAATGATTTTCAACAGAAAACCACTTTTAAAGTCTATGGAGAAATTTGTAGTTTTATAGAAAAATTAGATAATTTTATACATTTTTCTAAAGGATTGTGATCGACCCCTTATTTTATATACAGATGTTTGCCATGTAGTTGCTGTTATACTATATACTATGTACAATGGTTTAATGTGTGTTTAAGATTCATAGAGTGAATAGTTTAACCCTAAAAAGACAAGTCTGAGGTTATTTCACATCACATAAGCTGGCATAAAGAAACAGATGATCGAACAGCAGGTGCATACAGTAAAATATAGGTTAATATGTTCCTGGGGGAACAGTCATCATATCTCTTACTGCTGCATGTTTTCTGAACAATCCCTTTATTGCAGTGTCACAATAGTATTGTGAAGTGGTGCTTCATTTAATTAAGTCAAAACTGAGACTGGCATGCATATTAATGAGCACCCTAATGAGCATTAATTTTTGATGGTGTTCGTTAACAAGCAGTATAAATTATGACACATTTCTCTTTGACATACTGCCAAAAATTAAGATGAGAAGTTGTTTAAAAATGCAAATCCACATGTTTCCCATGGGATTATCTTCCTAAAACATAAATATCTTCAAGCTTGAAACATCACACAAATAAATGCCACTACATGATCCCTACTGTATTACACTGTCTGTAATGAACAAAGTTGCCTTTTGCTTCTGGAAGTGAATCCTATTGTAATTTGAAGCTTGATATAAAAAAATACTAATTATTTAGTTTGAGCCTAAAAATGTTCCTGTTATAAATCATAAAATATTAACACATTATTGTCATTTCAAAAGAAATGTTTTCCAGCTCTATTCCCTTTTCTTTTTACCTTTCATTTATTACCCAGTTTCTGAGTCAGTGGGTTACATTTACCAAGCAGCGAATGCTGCTTATTCCACGCGAGCATTCTGGCTCGCTGGAAACAGAAGTTAAGAAGGAGCGGTCTTAAGACTGCTTCTACTTAACTCGTACGGACTGCAATCGTCCTGATCGTATCTGACACCCCCTGCTAGCGGCCGATAAATGTACCCCTATTTCTGTTTATTTCTCATGTTCACCCTGTGTTAACCCCCTCTCAGTTATCACTGGTTTTAGATACCATTGTTTTTCCTTTTGCATATTTTCATTATTTGTCCACAAATATCTAATGGATGTACCACCAGTGATGTGCTGTCATAGGAGGCAGGTGAGGCAGCACCTCACCTGTCCTATCTGTGTAATTATACCTGATTTAATTAATTAAGCTCCTATTTTGATTAATTTTGCGTGTCGCTACAGTGCATAATTTATTCTCAAATACATACACATTGCGCAATTAGGTAGAGGCTCTGAGCCCTTCCGTTGCACAATATGTTTGTATTTGTTTGTATGGGCCGACGGAGACTGCCATCCAGTGGCAAATATTAGCTTTAATGTCTCCTCTTCGCGGCCCATACCGCTCCCAATAGAGGCTGGTCTATAGCAGCCTCGGGAGCCCTGCCTGCCCCATCAGCCAATCAGCGGTCCCAGTCTCACTGACTGACAGTCAGTGGGGGTGGGACTGGTGCGGCAGGCGGGAGATCATCCAGGCACGGAGACTAGAAGATGCGGCGAGCGGTTGCGCACTGTCACTTGCCCAGACAGTGAAGAGGTGAGAGGTCTTGTGACACTGTCTCCCACTGCAGTGAGCCACGCACGTCGCACTCAGTGTCAGTGAGTGTCAGTGATCCCACATTCTAGACGCGGACGGTCACGGTGTTGAATGTGAGTGGAACGGACTAGTGGAGAAGTTGTTTTGTGACAGCCAGGTCAGTGAGAGGCGAGCTGCAGCTGCCATGCTGTTCCCCCCCGGCAAGACCCGCATTGCAATGTGTGACCGTCGGTCAAGATGATAAGATCTGACCAGTACAACATCTGTACAATTGCAAACTTTAGAAACTGGCTAATGCAAAAGATGTCATTACTTTAATCTCCTGGTTCTGAGCTAGGATAACATTTTTACTACCTCAGTCTGTCTGAGTGATGCTTTTCTAACTTGCCATAATCATTCATAGTTGGATTTGGATTTGTAACATGCCCACTCTATGCAAAAGTAAAGTATCCAGGGATGTGATGCATGTGAAATAGAATTGTAATCTTAAACCCTGTAGAAGTTGAGATGAATACTGATGCTGCCCCACTGGATGAGGATCTATTAATGCCATGAATGTGTCCTCAAACTTGGGATATATACACTTTAAAGGGAGGGGGGGATGTTTTGGGGTTTGTATTTTTGGTGGGGGGGGTTAAGGATTTTAGTGATAAGTTCAATTGTTAGGAAATCAAAGATGGCATGTCATTATTTTAACAAATTTATAAAAAAAAAAAAAAATGAACAAAATAACATTGTACATTTCCAGGGTGTTTGCATATATGATACTACAAGCAGATAAACCATAGCTTTTTATTACTTTGTGTGGTTCCCCCACCCCGGTAGAGTAAAATCTAACCATATACAGTACTCAGGATATTGTAAATGGAACAATGTCCATCACATTACAGACAAGATACAAGGAAAAGAGGGCGGGGTGGGACTCGTCAACAAGCTTATGCCCTTTTTATAGTACTAATTTAAATTTAATGTCTGTCTATACTATATACATTAAATTTAAATTAGTGCTATAAAACAGGGCATTAAGCAATAAGCATATTCATAACAAAAAAGAATTAGTATGGTATGTAATAATACTCAAATAAAACTAGTCACTACTATACTATTACTATTAACATGGCATATTAATAGCTATCAGTAGGTGCATTTAACATATAGACTATAGAAAAATAATTTATCAGGATTCTATCTCAAGTTTTTATTCAAAAGATAAAAGAAATATGGTTCTTACAATAATTTCACATTTGCATAACAATAAAAATGGAAAAATGCTGAGAATAAGTTAACATGTCTCTTGACTTCTAAATTGATGGAAAAGGATGTAGTAGTGACATTAATAATACTAAAAAACATTACTGTAAGAAACAATATCTGTATTGAATGTTGGAATTAATAATCCCTAGTCCTGTGTGTGTAAAGGGATGACTGTAATCTGGATAAGTTTGAGATTTGACAATGACTGGATAAGGCCTGGCTGACAGGCTATTCATGTTTGTAATGGACAACCCTGATGTAGACAACAAATAATTTATTAATGCTCCCATTCATATGTGTTGTTCTGTTTCAGATATTTAAAATAGATTGTAGACTATTAGCATTTGATAGCCACTTAAAATAAATTACTTAAACATTCAGTGTTCCCTCTCTCCCCAATTATGTGTCTCTCTCCTCCCTCTGTCTCCCTCTCTCCCCACTTATGTGTCTCTCTCCTCCCTCTGTCTCCCTCTCTCCCCATGTATGTGTCTCACTCCTCTCTGTCTCCCTCACTCCCCTCTGTCTCTCTCTGTCTCCCTCACTCCCCTCTGTCTCTCTCTGTCTCCTTCACTCCCCTCTGTCTCCCTCACACCCCTCTGTCTCCCTCACTCCCCTCTGTCTCCCTCACTCCCCTCTGTCTCTCGCACTCCCCTCTGTGTCTCTCACTACCCTCTGTGTCTCTCACTCCCCTCTGTGTTTCTCACTCCCCTCTGTGTCTCACCTCTGTCTCTCTCTCCCCTCTGTCTCTCTCTACCCTCTGTCTCTCTCTACCCTCTGTCTCTCTCCTCTGTGTGTCTCTCACTCCCCTCTGTGTTTCTCACTCCCCTCTGTGTCTCACCTCTGTCTCTCTCTCCCCTCTGTCTCTCTCTACCCTCTGTCTCTCTCCCCTCTGTCTCTCTCTCCTCTGTGTGTGTGTCTCTCTCCTCCCTTTGTGTGTGTCTCTCTCTCTCTCTCTCTCTCTCTCTCTCTCTCTCTATTTTACCTCTGTGATTACTTTGTATCTAAGCCTATGTAGACTGCCTCTTATTTTAGTTCTTTTGACAGACTTGCACTTTAGCCAATCAGTGCCTTCTTATCTCCACGGGCGTGAGCCCAATGTTATCTATTTGGCACACATAAACTAACGCACTCTGGCTGTGAAAAACAGTCAAATACATTCAATTAATTAGCATATGAGCCTACCTAGGTTTAGCTTTCAACTAAGAATACCTAGAGAACAAGCAAATTTGATGCAAAAAGTAAATTGGAAAGTTGTTTAAAATTACATGCCCTTTCTAAATCATGAAAGTTTAATTTTGACTAGACTGTCCCTTAAAATATTTGTGTATATATATATATATGTGTGTGTGTGTGTGTTTAGACCAGAGCAGAAACTTGGGAGCCCTTTCCACTCAAATACGTTTAAACATCAATAATCATTTTTTTACTTATTTTTAATATTGTATTTGTATAGCCACTACAAATCCACAGTGTACTAAACATGTTTTGTTTTAATACTCTGCCCAGTACTTGCTTTATAAGACTGGAAAGACTGAAATGGTAATTTCAAGGCAGACTTGGGCCCTAAATAAAAAAATGTCTTCTGACAGAAAAATTTGTGGCTGTGATTCAAAATCTGGCAGAAATGCAAAAGTTGATTGAGAGGATCAAAGTGAGGCAAAAGGAAGGAGAAAAGGATAATGTCCCTTTTAACAGATATAAATTTAATTTAAATTTAACTGAGATAGTTAAGGATAAAATGAAAGAATGGGTAGATGAGATCATTTATATAGGGATGTATGGGTAGCTGATCTGCTTGTGGAATTTATTGTGCACGTAGGGCATAATCTCATAGGAGCAGACTAATGGTTGGAAAGCTGAGTTGGAGATAGAGAGGAGAAGGTTGTAATGACAAATACAGAGCCCTATTTTACTAAATAAAAGTATTTAGAAAAATGATAACTCATTTCAGGTCAATTTTTATCTTTACAAAATAATTCAAAGGAATATTTCTGGTGAATTCAACAATGACATGGTGTGAAACATTTGGAAGTCCCACCCTTTGTCCATTACGCTGCTTTATTTAGTTTCAGCCATTGACTTAAAATTTAAAATACTGGAAAAAATCAAGCACACTCTGGGCTAGATTACAAGTGCTAGCGCAATGATATTACATGTTCATCAAAAATCCGCTTCAATCCTTAATAAAATCTAAGCTGTGGTAAACTGGGTTTTGAACATCAAAAGTTGCACAAAACACAACAAAAATACATAGCAAAGTACACTTACACCATCCAATCACATTGCAAACACTAAATAATACTATTAACCCCTAAACCGCCATCCTCCCACATCGCAAACACTAAATAATACTATTAACCCCTAAACTGCCATCCCCCCACATCACAAAGTATCAAATTAAACTACTATCCCCTAAACCGCCATCCCCCCACATTGCAAAGTACAGAAATAAACTATTAACCCATAAACTGCCATCCCCCACATAGCAAAGTTATAAACTAATAACTAAACGCGCTAACCTAACACCCCCTAACTTAACTAAAATAAAAATAACCCTAAATGAACTAAAAAAAAAAATACCTGTAAAATTAAATAAAAGCCTAATATTACTTAGAAAAAAAATACCATTACTGAAAAATAAAAAGTTCTACCATTACAAAAAATTAAAAAACCTACCATTACAACAAATAAATAAACCACCATTACCAAATGAAATTACCAAAAAAAATAAATTCTAATACCCCTTTAAAAAAAAAACACTCCAAAATAAAAAATTCAAAAACACTATTCTTAAAAAGAAACTACCAATAGCCTTTTGTAGGTCATTGCCCTAAAGCGATCAGCTTTTTTGATAAAAAAAAAACAATAACCCCCTAACATTACAACACCCCCAAATTAAAAAAACCTAACTAAAAAAATCCTAAATTACCCATTGCAGCAAAGGGCATTTGGATGGACATTGCCCTTAACCCCTTATTGACCAGACCATTTTTAAATTTTCCTACCCTTAAGGACCAGGGCTATTTTTACATTTTTGCGCTGTGTTTAGCTGTAATTTTCGTCTTACTCATTTACTGTACCCACACATATTATATACTGTTTTTCCCGCCATTAAATTACATTTCTAAAGATACCATTATTTTCATCATATAATTTACTATAAAAAATATAAAATAAGATGAAAAATGGAAAAAAACACACTTTTTCTAACTTTGACCCCCAAAATCTATTACACATCTACAACCACCAAAAAACCCATGCTAAGTAGTTTCTAAATTTTGTCCTGAGTTTATAAATATCCAATGTTTACATGTTCTTTGCTTTTTTTGCAAGTTATAGGGCAATAAGTACAAGTAGCACTTTGCTATTTCCAAACCATTTTTATTTTTCAAATTAGCCATAGTTACACTGTAACACTGATATCTGTCAGGAATCCCTGAATAACCCTATATATATATATATATAATGTAGAGAAATAATAATAATATAATGTAGAGAATGTAGAGAAAAGTCTTCTGACTTGTCTAGATTTGTAATGATTATTACACAATGAGTTATTTTCTCTACATTTTGTATTTAGTGGAGGATTTTAAACTCACTTTTCGCCTCCCCATAATTTTAATTGTTGTTGTATATATATATATATATATATATATATATATATATATATATATATATATATATATATATATATATATATTAGTATACAAGCCAAAGTATTGATCTAGGCCCATTTTGGTATATTTTGTGCCATTATTTCACCGCCAAATGCGATCAAATAAAAAAAAAATTGTTAACTTTTTCACTGACTTTAGGTTTCTCACTGAAATTATTTACAAACAGCTTGTGCAATTATGACACAAATGGTTGTAAATGCTTCTCTGGGATCCCCTTTGTTTAGAAATAGTAGACATATATGGCTTTGGCATTACTTTTTGGTAATTAGAAGGCCACTTAATGCTGCTGCACACCACACTTGTATTATGCCCAGCAGTTAAGGGGTTAATTAGGTAGCTTGTATGGTTAATTTTAGCTTTAGTGTAGTGTAGTAAACAATCCAAAGTATTGATTTTGGCCCATTTTGGTATATTTCATGCCACAATTTTACCGCCAAGTGTGATCAAATAAAAACAATTGTTAACTTTTTCACTAACTTTAAGTTTCTTACTGTAATTATTTACAAACAGCTTGTGCAATTATGGCACAAATAGTTGTAAATGCTTCTCTGGGATTTGTTCAGAAATAGCAGACATATATGGTTTGACGTCGCTTTTTGGTAATTAGAAGCCCGCTTAATGCTGCTGCGCACCACACTTGAATTATGCCCAGCAGTTAAGGAGTTAATTAGGTAGCTTGTAGGGTTAATTTTAGCTTTAGTGTAGAGATCAGCCTCCTACCTGACACATCCCACCCCCTGATCCCACCCTGACCGCCCTGAAACAGCTCTCTTCCCTCCCCCACCTCACAATTGTCACCGCCATCTTAAGTACTGGCAGAAAGTCTGCCAGTACCAAAATAAAAAGCATTTTTTTTATTGATTCTGCAGTGTTGGATCCCCCCATGCAGCTCTCTAACCCTCCCCTCTCTACCGATTTGCCACCATCTTGGGTACTGGCAGCTGTCTGACAGTACCGAGTTTGCAAAAAAAAATGTGTTTTTTTTATTTTTTTATATATAATAAAACAAATTCGGTAATGTAGCTGCCCCCCCTCATTACTACCCCCCACTCCCCCTCCCAGATCCCTTGTCCAACATTTATTCTCCCTCTCCCTCCTTCCCATTAATTTACAATACATTAATGTAAATGTGGCGTGTGTGTGCACACCTCCCATGGCCACCCTCCACACTCCGACAGCATCGCGCACACTTCCGTGTGACCAGATCCGGAAATAACCAACAATGGGCCGCCCACCCGCCTCCCTTCTACGGCTCCCACCCACCAACGATCGGCACTAACTGCATCGGTGGGTAAAAAAGGGTATTGCAGTATTTCCTCAATATCGAGGCATCATTGCAATACCCTGAAAGCGTCTGGAAGCGTGTCTGACACATACTTGGTCATTAAGGGGTTAAAAGGGCATTCAGCTCATTTGCTGCCAAAAAAAAAACTTAATCTATAAAAAATTACCCCACCCCTCAAAAAAAACAACACTAACCCCAAAATTGGTACTCACCAATGATAATGGGTGATGCTCCATATTTATACCGGCGGCCTCATCCATCTTCATCGTGGGCCCATCGCAGGTTTATCTTCTTCCATCTTGTCAGCGGCAAGGTCAGAGGCAATGGCAGCGACTATGGTGGTCCTATTCAGATCTTCAACATGGAGCTCCCTCTTCATGTCGTCTCCACCCGCACACTGAATAGTGAATGCAAGGTACCCCTTTTATATAGGTGTACTCTTGCATTCCTATTGGCTGAGATGAATCTTTTTTATATTTTGGGGTGTTTTTTTATGTTGAAATAGTTTTTATTGATTATTTTAAAGTCAAGACAAAAACAAACTCAGTCATAAAAGCACATTTGTACAGGTGATTTCTGAAAAATGTTGTCATAAAACATAGACATTAACGTTCCCAATTAGAAGTGTATCTTGACATTATGATATTGTTCATCTTTAGGCCTCCTAAAAAATCCACTCCATCCTGTACTTTTAATAGCATTCAATTGTTAACATCCCCTTCTACCCCCCTCCCCAACTAGAACCCTCCCCCCCCAGGAGGTGCCATTATTATTCTACTAAAAGCTAATAACCTACATGCTATGACTCTATATATGTCTATTATCTACTTCCTCAGAAAGGATAACTACTTGAGTTGACTACCAGGACCCAATTTAGACCATCATCTCCAGATCCTTTCTTCTCCACTGCTATCACTTTCCTGCCTATCTCAGATAGTACTCTGATCTCAGCATCCAATAGAACCAAATCTTCTGAAACTGGGGGTGTTTTTTTAAGGGGAATTAGAATAGGATTATTAATTTTGTTTTTGGTAATTTTTGGCTAGATTACGAGTTGTGCGTTAGTCTGAAAAAGCAGCGTTAACAGGTCCTAACGCTGCTTTTTCACTACAGCTGCTATTACGAGTCTTGCAGGTTTAGGGGCACCGCACACTTCTTTGGCCTTACCGCAAAACGACTTACATAAACTTTGTAAAGTCTTTTTTCTATGGGACTTCCATAGCGCTGATATTACGAGTCTGTCCTGGAAGGCCAAAAAGTGAGCGGTACAGCACATACCTCCAAGATCCCTAACGCATTTAAAAGTCAGTAGTTAAGAGTTTTATGGTACAACGCCGTAACATAAAACTCATAAGTGCTAAAAAGTACACTAACACCCATAAACTACCAATTAACCCCTAAACCGAGGCCCTCCCGCATGACAAACACTAAAATAAATTTATTAACCCTTAATCTGTCGCTCCGGACATCGCCGCCACTATAAAAAACATATTAACCCATAAACCGCCGCACTCCCGCCTCGCAAACACTAGTTAAATATTATTAACCCCTAATATTCCGTCCCTAACATCGCCGCCACCTACCTACATTTATTAACCCCTAATCTGCCGCGCCCAGCGTCGCCGCCACTATACTAAATGTATTAACCCCTAAACCTAAGTCTAACTCTAACACTCCCTAACATAAATATAATTGCAATAAATCTTAATAAAAAATTATATTACTACCTAAATAATTCCTATTTAAAACTAAATACTTACCTATAAAATAAACCCTAAGCTAGCTACAATACAACTAGTTACATTGTAGCTATCTTATGGTTTATTTTTATTTTACAGGCAAGTTTGTATTTATTTTAACTAGGTACAATAGTTATTAAATAGTTATTAACTATTTAATAACTACCTAGCTAAAATAAATACAAAATTACCTGTAAAATAAAACCTAACCTAAGTTACAATAACACCTAACCTAACCCTACAATTAAATAAATTAACTTAGCTAAAGTAGAAAAAACCCACTAAATTACAGAAAATAATAAACAAATTACAAGATATTTAAACTAATTACACCTAATCTAATAGCCCTATAAAAATAAAAAAGCCCCTCCAAAATAAAAAAAAAACCTAGCCTAAACTATCATTGCTCTTAAAAGGGCATTGCTCTTAAAAGGGCATTGCTCTTAAAAGGGCAGTTGGCTCTTTTACGGCCCAAACCTTAATCTAAAAAATAAAACCCACCCAATACACCCTTAAAAAAACCTAACACTAACCCCCTGAATATCGACTTACTCTTCTGAAGACCGGACATCCATCCTCAAGGAAGCGGCAGAAGTCTTCATCCAACCGTGCCGAAGTCCTCAACAAAGCCAGGAGAAGTCTTCATCCAAGCCGGGCGAAGTGGTCCTCCAGACGGGCAGAAGTCTTCATCCAGACGGCATCTTCTATCTTCATCCATCCGACGCAGAGCGGCTCCATCTTCAAGACTTCCGACGAGAAGCATCCTCTTCATCCGGAGTCTTCTTACTGAATGACGGTTCCTTTAAGTGACGTCATCCAAGATGGCGTCCCTTAGATTCTGATTGGCTGATAGAATTCTATCAACCAATCGGAATTAAGGTAGAGCCGCTCTGCGTCGGATGGATGAAGATAGAAGATGCCGTCTGGATGAAGACTTCTGCCCATCTGGAGGACCACTTCGCCCGGCTTGGATGAAGACTTCTCCCGGCATCGTTGAGGACTTCGGCCCTGTTGGATGAAGACTTCTGCTGCTTCCTTGAGGATGGTTGTCCAGTCTTCAGAACAGTCGATCTTCAAGAGGTTAGTGTTAGGTTTTTGTAAAGGTGTATTGGGTGGGTTTTATTTTTTAGATTAGGGTTTGACTTGCAAAAGAGCTAACTGCCCTTTTAAGAGCAATGCCCATCCAAATGCCCTTTTCAGGGCAATGGGGAGCTTAGGGTTTTTTTTAGATAGTATTTTATTTGTGGGGTTGGTTGTGTGGGTGATGGGTTTTTAACAGGTAAAAGAGCTGATTTCTTTGGGGCAATGCCCTGCAAAAGACCTTTTTAAGGGCTATTGATAGTTTAGTTTAGGCTAGGGTTTTTTTATTTTGGGGGGCTTTTTTTTTATTTTGATAGGTTTATTAGATTAGGTGTAATTAGTTTAAATAACTTGTAATTTGTTTATTATTTTCTGTAATTTAGTGTTTGTTTTTGTACTTTAGCTAATTTAATTTAATTTATTTATTTATTTTTAGATTTATTGTAATTATATTTGTTAGGGGGTGTTAGGGTTAGACTTAGGTTTAGGGGTTAATACATTTAGTATAGTGGCGGCAACGTTGGGGACGGCAGATTAGGGGTTAATAAGTGTAGGTAAGTGGCGGCAACATTGGGGGCGGCAGATTAGGGGTTAATAAATATAATGTAGGTGTCGGCGATGTTGGGGCAGCAGATTAGGGGTTAATAAGTATAATGTAGGTGGCGGCGGTGTCCGGAGCGGCAGATTAGGAGTTAATAAGTATAATGTAGGTGTCGGCGATGTCGGGGGAGGCAGATTAGGGGTTAATAAGTGTAAGATTAGGGGTGTTTAGACTCGGGGTTCATGTTAGGGTGTTAGGTGTAAACATAAATTTTATTTCCCCAGGAATCAATGGGGCTGCTTTACTTAGTTTTACGCTGCATTATTGCAGGTGTTAGACTTTTTCTCAGCTGGCTCTCCCCGTTGATTCCTATGGGGAAATCGTGCACGAGCACATACGACCAGCTCACCGCTGACTTAAGCAGCGCTGGTATTGGAGTGCGGTAAGGAGCACAATTTTGCTCAATGCTCACTTCTTGCCTTTTAATGCCGGGTTTGTAAAAACCTGTAATACCAGTGCTGTAGGTAAGTGAGCGGTGAGAGAAAACTGCTCGTTAGCACAGCATAGCCTCTAACGTAAAACTCATAATCTAGCCGTTTGTTTTTTATTTTCTGCAATGGTAGGTTTTTTTATTTTTTAAGTAATGGTAGTTTTCTTTTTAAAGGTAAGAAAAGGTATATATTTAATTTGACAGGTAAGCTTTTTTTATTTTAAGGTAGTTAGTATTTTTTTAAGTTAATTTAGGGGTATTTTTATTTGGGTTAAGTTAGGGGGTGTTAGGTTAGAGGGTTTAGATATTTGTTTATAACTTTGCAATGTGGATAGGATGGTGGTTTAATAGTTTATTTTGGTACTTTGCGATGTGGGGGATGGTGTTTTAGGGGTTAATAGTTTATTTAGGTATCATGCAATGTGAAGGGATGGCGGTTTATGGGTTATTAGGTTAGGGGCTTATAGTAGGGTGCAGAAAAAACGAAAGTACACAACGATCCTTCAAAAGCGCTTCATCTTTATTCTCCTCCAGCAAAAACAAAGTTAGGCAACATGTCTAAAAAACAATTGTACAGATATATCATGGCAAAGGTCTAATCTGCCCTACATGTTTCGGTTGTTCCTTATTCATGGACATAATTGGCTGCCATTTACCCTGCCTTAAATAACTAATGCGATATTCCTATAGGTCTAAGCCATCCCTGACATTTTAACCTCTTCAGTACCTTGTAAATAATTATACATTATTATATACATTATATTAATCCTATGTGATAAAAAAGTTTACTATGTTATTTGTTATAAGGTCATCTCCTTAAATGATAATTTCGTATTATACATAAAGCATTTAATTTTTTATGTGATAGTTATATGTACTCTTACTTTGTTTAATTATCACAATTTTAATTTTACATTTTTTAATATACAGACCTCAAATTTTATAACATAGAAGTGCTGACGTTATCCCTGTTTAATCAGCTTCTAAACAGTATACGCATATACCCCATCGTTGAATTTGTGTTGTTATTGTGTCAATCTGAAAAATCCTCAAAATACTGTAAATTCCCTAGTATATTGATACTTAGCCCTCATCTATTTAAAGTGAGAGGAGTAATATTTATATTTTACTTATAAACTTATCTTAGGGAGACATTGGAGGTTAAGTAATTCACTACATTAAGTTTATTGATCGTTCACATATATACAATGGGTATTATGCATACTGCTTTGAATGCCACCCATTTATATCTACAATCAACCCTTTGGCCAAAGGCTCTCCTTGGTGTGCTCAAGTGTTGTCCTACAGTTTAGAGTGCAATTAGTGTCTCTTCCAAAAGTTGATGACTAGGGTGCTAGGTTTTTTTTTCCTCCATTGACTTCAACGGGGAAGACGAAAATGCAAAGCCATTTGCTCTAGTTGGGTGTTTTTCAACTTTTTTTCTCCATTGATTTCTATGGAGGAACACATGCACGTGCACACAAAACCTCCGCTTAGGATTTTTGTGCTATTTTTTTTTGTAATACCAGCGGAACCCGACAAGCGCATAAAGCCTAATGCTAGCAATGTTTTTGCTAGCGCAAGAAAAAATATTTACTGTGGCACTTTTAATCTAGCCCTCTGTGTGTAATATATACACACTGAGAGCAAGATTAGTTGCTAAAACTCCACAAGCGTTATGGCCTTTTTGCATTTGGTGTTGCGCAGCTATTACAAGTTTCAAAATAACTTATTTTACGTGCACGCTAAGCCGTGTAATGCAAACCACGAAATTGCGTGCATGTTCACGTATTCCCCATTGAAGTCAATAGAGAAGACAAAAAACAAAAAACCCTAACATGTTTCGCAAAGTGCATGACGTATTCCCCTTGAAAAGTGAACATGAAAATGTGAATATTTCATATTGCGAAAATGTTTTCGCAATGGAATATGTTCTATTTATTTCTAAATAAATATTTCTCTATATATTTGATAATATTTTGACTGATATATTTATTTATTGCGAGATATGTATATGAATGTATATATATATATATATATATATATATATCTAGATCTATATGCAAATATTGCATTGAAAATTCATCTGAGATATTGTTTGATGTTCATAAGATTGTAATGTGAAATATTTTCATTATCCCCATTGTTAAACATATCTCTCTACATATAAATCCATATTTCTTTTTGTATGTGTATGTATGTCAATGTAAAATCCATGTGTCTGCTTTTTTTTTTAAATAATTTTTATTAGACAGTGTTAATATGAGTGTAACTGTACTTTGTAATGTATTTTTGAAGTGTTTTGTGAAACTTTTATGTTGCGCAAAACTGTTAACTACAGCTCTTCGAGCACGAAAAGGATCGTTGCATAAAAGGCGAATGGGCACGCGCAATCACGATTTTTCAAGACTTGTAATAGCTGCACAATGGAAATTGATTTGAGAAAAGACCACATTGTGCACAGAAAATCATAACCCGCTACTTGTAATCTTGCTGTGAGAATGTTATGATTGGCCCAAAAACAAGTAGATAACAATGACACACCACAAAAACTAGATCCATCCCAGAAGAGTATGACCACCACTATTTTAGGTTATCAAAACTTTTCCCAGATGATTGTTAATTTTCTTTTGCATATTAGAAATGACATCATATAAATGTTGCTGATTTCTCATGTCTGTGGGAGTTGATTCTCTGTGTAAGAAGCAATTAGCTGTGCAAATTTGAATCATCCCATGTCAGAGCAAAACGCCTGCCATGCATGATGTGATGAATAATTCAAGCAGTCTTGAATAGTTGTATTGTTTAACTTCTTATCCAAATGATTTAATTATCTTCACACAATTTTGTTATTTTAGCACAAATATAGTTCCACTTACTTACCTAATATCCAACTATCTCTGTTAATACTAATTCCCTTAAATATGCCATCATTATCCACATACTAAACAACAGATGCTTGTTTAGTGTTATGATTTAAAAAAAAATATTCTGAAATAACTTGTATGAAAGTTTTACTTAGTAAACATTTTATACAAATTAGAATGGATAGGACAGTTTGTATAGAATGAGCAATTAACATTGTATTGCTGCTGTAATCCCCATTTGTCAGTTGCCTTCTGCTTAGGAACACTGAGAATAAAGGTACATCAAAATGATAATGAAAATGTATGTTTTTGATCTTAAATTCAGAACTGGAAGGGAGTAAATAAACTTGTTCTGAAGCAGATTATTATACAGCGTTTGCAGTCTAAACCAGTGGGATTTTGCATTTCAAATATACCTCTTAATTAAATGAATGTTTGGTTTAACTAGTCAACAAATTCTTAATGACCTGGGAGATTTCACTTATTACTTAAGTCAAAAAGCCGACACCTAGAAAAATTATAATAAATGCAAAGTCCATTATAACATACACTGAGTGTAATGCATTGTGGGATTACTATAATGTGTTTACTTTATCCTACATTAAAATTACCTGGGGGCCACAAACAATTTAAAGAAAGAACAATTTAAAGAAAGCTACATTTAAATATTGTAATTACACAAGGATGATCCCTTAACAGGGACATGTGATGTTTGTCTAAGACATTTTTTGTAGTTGAGTTTGCTATTAAATCATTTACATATATATAAACATAAAACAAAATATATGTTATACAAAAAATATAATACAAATAATCAAATATGTCTAAAATTTGTCACAAAGGCTCCAAAAAAGAATCCATGTCTTATCAAAGATACACTTTCCGCAATAAGGAATTGATGTGTCTCACGTTATCTACCAGAGAGAAGTTACTTGGGGTCTCTAAAAATAGAACAAAGAGGCAAAAATGCAAAATTAAGTGTAATATAGTTCACACAGAAATATACATTAAATTAAGCCAAATGTGTACTCATGTACTGCAGAGCTTAAAAGTTCTGAGTATACTGCAGTTAGTATGATTAATGACTCATAAGGGGCCTCCTCAGCTCTGTGACTAGTTTTGCAGATGCCAGTAGTTAAGACTATATTTGGTTAAATATTGTATTAAAACAATAATTCAAAAAACAATATGAGCATTTGATAGTCACCCACCATAGGCTTTAGTGGTTTCTGTGGTTGGAGCAGGTTCAGCATCTGTGCCAATGGCGTTACTTCCATTCATACAGTCCTATCATTACCACGCCACAAACCGTTATATCATTTAAGCATAAATTATTGATCATAGCTAATCTTTCATGTGACACTCTAATCAGGAAATACTAGGTGAAATGTATTTGTTACCATCTCTGATTATTTATATATTTAATTTAAAAAGCATAATGCTTGGTTTCTTATTTGGCATACCATACCTATAAAATTACCCTTTTAAAATTTGATTTTGTATATATTGTTTTATGAAGATTTTTTTTAATAAATTAATTATTGTGATGCTGGTATCAATTTAGCTTGTTCTATGCAACAAGAAGTAAACAGTTTAATTGAATATAATGTAACTGAACTCACAAACTCCCACAAGTCACAACAGTGAATGTGACACTCACAGATGTAACAAGGGGCAGGTACAAATCTCTTTGAATTCTGCAATTTTCCATTTGCGATATTGTAGTAAGTTTGGACTGCACATATGACTTCAGTTCTTTGGGGTATTTTGCTAAACTCAGAATATAGAATAGAGCCCCAAAGGTTCACTTGTGAACACTCACTATGTTTCTGGAGTAAACAGTAGGAATATGCAGTCCTGGCAAAAAGGTAACACAACTTGTGATTTTTTAAAGGTAGTGGAAAACAGCACATTTGCAGCACTGGGGCACAGAATCACAGACCCGCTAAGTCCTCACCCCTATGGTGGTTAGTAATATCCTGATGGACATTTCCAATAGTGGCAGAGAAAGTGTCACTGATACAGAGATCTTTTGGAATTTTTTTTTTTAAATATTTACATTCAATGGAATGTAACTAAATAACTATGAGACAGCCCCTATTTGACAACAATAAATGAGAACCCCTGGGCACAATCCCTTGTCTGGTTACTTCTACTTTTAAATTTGACTTTGCTTTGCATGGTAACAATTTTGCTCAGAAAGAAAGCTTTGACATATTGGAAGATAATAGACAAGGATTTGTACCAAAACTTTGAAAATAACATATTTTAGTTTGGCTTTAAATGCTGGAGAAGATATCTCACTTGATGCACATAAATGTGATATTGTTTTTAAATGAGGTTGCACTATTTAATTCACACAAAAAAATATTTTGCAGGTTCACAAATTGGTATTGATGAGTGTAAGAGTGGCACTTGTTTGGTACATAATATTTTAAGTGGTGTTTTAAAAAAGGAAGAATATAATGTTTTAAATAGAGGTCTTTCATTTACTTTGGATGATTTGTGTGATAATTTCACAGTGGAAAAACAATTACAGAGGTTTTTTAGAAAGATAAAATTAAAGACACATTTTGCTATGATTAAAGATGTGACTCATTTTGCTAACACAAGCACTAACGCAAAAGATATTAGGTTTAGGGACACTAAGAAATATGGTATCTCAACAAAAAACAAGTTTACACCAGCAGCTACCGATAGGTTAGTCACATATATGAATCTAGTACAAAAAGAAATAGACAATTTATTTTAAAAAAAGATAAAGAAAGAAAACTTGTACAGATGAATAGGAAAGAGAAAATGGCAGAACAGGGACAATAAAAATATAATAATTAAGGAGGCAGATAAGGGAGGGGCTGTCATTATATTAAATAAATCAGATTGTGTGGAAGAAATTAAACTACAATTAGCAGATGATCAAGTATACCAGGAGTTACCAAAAGATCCCGTTAGATTAGTAAAGAAATAGAACATATTACGAAACAGGCAGTATAAATGGATATAATAGACAAAGAGTTCAAAAACTCTCTTATGGTACAGAATCTAATTAGACCAGTCCTTTATGTACTTCCAAAAATACATAAAGATCAGGATAAACCACTGGGCCACCCTATAGTGGCAGGTGTTGAGTCTATATTCTCGCAAATAGCCATCTTTTTAGATAGGGTCTTATAACCATTGTTAAAAAAACCACTTCTTATTTAAAGTACACAAATGATTTTCTATCAAAATGTAAGGGTTTTGGTCACATTGGAGAGAAGTGTATTACGTTTTCTCTTGATGTGTCTAGTCTGTATACATCCATCAAACACACTGGCGGCATTGCTGCAGTGGAGAATTTATTTAGAACAGATAGTGAACTCACAGAAAGTTTTTGCTATTAACGATAATATTATACCATAATTATTTTTTGTTTATGGATACTTTTTTTTTCAGAAACAGGGAACAGCAAAGGACTCTAACGTCACGCCCACATATGCAAACATTTTTATGAACATCTTTGAGGAACATTTAATTTATCCTCATAGTCTTTTTCAACTCTATGGTGCCTCCTGGTGGGAGTGTGGGGTGTGGCTGAGGGACATTGGAATTTGTACAAGATTTAAATGAAGCTGTGAAAAGCTTGAAATTCACTCTGAATATGAGTGAATGCAATTCCTGGATACTTATGTCTATGTTGAAAATGGATTTTTGAGGACAGACCTATACTGTATAATATACCTACTGATAAAAATAACTTGTTAAAGTTTCGTAGTTGTAATCCCAAGAGTCCTAAGTTTTTAAAGCAATATCAAAAAGCCAATTGATGAGAGTGAAATGTATAGTAACAGATAACGATAGATGTAAATACAGGTTACAAGGATGGCAAATAAATTTGAAGCTAGGGGCTACCCAACAAAATTAGTTTCAGAACAACTTAATACAGTGATTAATGAAAATGTGATTAGGAAGAAAGATAAAAAGAATAAAAAAGAAATATTTTTGTGACACAATATAATAGATTGAGTTGTAATCTTATGCACATATTGAAAAGATAGTGACATATGTTAAGGGATTGTAACCCCCTGGTGGATTCATTTAAAAATTACCCAATGGTAGCTTATAGGAGAAACAAAAGTCTAAAGGACCAATTAGTCCATGCAGACATTGGAAGTGGCAAAAAGGCTGTTTAAAGAACTATAGGCCAAACTAAGACAGGCTTTTATTTATGTTTGAACTGTAGTCACTGCAGTTCTATGATTAAGGGGGATTTTTTATCATCCTACAAATGGAATGAAATTTAAGATTAGGAAGCATTTAAAATGCAGATGATCCTCATTTGCAATCTACATAATTAAATGCCCATGTGGGTTAATTTATGTAGTTGAGACTTGTAGGGAGGATTGAGAGAGGATAACAGAACATAAATCGAATAGACGACGAAAAGACAAGAAAGCACCAGTTTCCTCACACTCTCTCTATGGGGTATAATATCAGTCAATTGAGTTTCCAAATCATTGAACACGTGGTTAGACCCAGAAGGGGTGGTGACAGAGAACATCTGTTGAAAACTAGGGAGATGTTCTGCATACAGAAATTAGAGTCATTAACCCCCAAGAGCCTAAAGCAGGGGTGTCCAAACTTTGCTCTCCAGAGGTTTTGGAACTACATTTCCGATAATGCTCAGCCAGCATTTTATCTAGCTGAGCATCATGGGAAATGTAGTTCCAAAACCTCTGGAGAGCAAAGTTTGGACACCCCTGGCCTAAAGAAATATTTTAATTGGGTTCTGTTTCTTTAAAGGGATAGTCTAGTCAACATTAAACTTTCATGATTTAGATAGAGCATGCATTTTTAAGTAACTTTCTAATTTACTCCTATTATCATTTTTTCTTCGTTTTCTTGGTATCTTTATTTGAAAAAGCAAGAATGTAAGCTTAGGAGCTGGCCCATTTTTGGTTCAGCACCTGGGTAGTGCTTGCTGATTGGTGTCTAAATGTAGCCATCAATCAGCAAGCTCTACCCAGGGTTCTGAACCAAAAATGGGCCGGCTCCTAAGCTTATTTTCTTGCTTTTTCAAATAAATATACAAAGAGAACAAAGAAAAAATGATAATAGGAGTAAATTAGAAAGTTGCTTAACATTGAATGCTCTATCTGAATCGTGAAAGTTTAATTGTCACTAGAGTATCCCTTTAAGGGGGCGAGGTATACTTAATATGTTGTGCATTATTCTCCACTTTTTATTTGTATTTATGGGTTTTAAAGTTGTTTTGTGTATGAATAATGTTCTTATGAGCACTCTGTATTAATAATATTGATGAAAAGATGCATAAAATTTTGTACCAATTTTTGACCGCATGATATCACTAGTGTGCATATTGTGCTCTTTTTTGCAACAGGTGAGAGTATAAAAGACAAAAACCTGTGCATAATCAAGTATACATGACTAAGTGCCTATTGCAGGCCTGAAATGTTGTGTTTTTTCCTATGGACCCAACTATGAGACAATAAGGGCTCCAAATACTTAGCTGTCTGCGAGGTGTTCGTGAGTTTTTACGTCTAAATTTCTGCATGCAGATCGAACATCATATGTACTATGCCCCAAATTCATTGAAAAAATGACATTTACAAGTGTTGAGCGAACTTGTCCGCAACTCTTATATTCTAGTCTTTTTTGTAGCTAAAAAATCCTTGCTCGACATAAATCTAGCAATAAACAGTAATTACTAAACAATCTATTTCTACGCACGCTACTTTTTCCGCACCTAGCTTGTAAAAAATCCCTCGCCAGCTTTTAGGTGGCGAGCACATTAATAAGCAATAGGGTCTATAAGATATATGCCTACAAGTGATATAAAAGAAGGATAATACACTTGAATCTTTACTCACTGTTGATCCTGCTAGCCATGGAGACACTTCTTCAGCTATATATTCGTCATCTGATGCAAATCAGGGGGAGCAGGCAAATTCGGGAACCTGATGCCATAGAAAATGTTGTTAGAAGAAGGAGATTGCGGGTACAGCGTGTATTCCTTCCTTGGGTTCCTTTAGATGACCATTCCAATAGAGAGGTTATTTAAAGGTTCCGTCTGGATCGACATTCAATATTGACTTTATATGCTCAAATTGCACAGTTCCTAGAGCCAGTGACAGCATGTTCAATAGCCATTCCTGGACTCCTAATGTTACTTGCTGCCTTACACTTATTTGCCCCTGAATCGTTTCAGACAGTGTCCAGTGTCATCATTGGTTTCAGTCAATCTGCCTTTTCGCGTCATCTAACAAAAGTTATCGATGCACTCATGCATATATTGCCAGAATAGTGGCAATCGATAAAGTCTCAATTCTATCATTTGGCAGGAATGCCAAATGTACTTGGGGCCATAGACTGTACCCATATTGCAGTTAGACCGCCACGTTTATGGGAGGAGATTTATCGGAACAGAAAGTCTTGTCATTCTCTGAATGTACAGAAGGTGTGTGAACCAAAAATGAGAATTACATCCTAGGCAGACCGGACTGTATCAAAAGTTCAAGAATGGAGAGATGCCAGAGGGATGGTTAATAGGTAAACTTGTCTATTCTTTAATTGTGTCCATTTAACCTATTGCAAATATATATATATATATATATATATATATATATATATATATATATATATAATATCCATCTTAACATTTATAAATTATGTATTAATCTATTTTATTACAAATATTTTGTGACCAAAAATAAATTCTAATTAGTAATTGATAGTAATTTGACGCTATCATCTAAACTTAATAATTTTATTCAATAATTTCAATGATGAATATTGCTTATTATTATTGAAAACATATTTCATTACAAACTATGTCATGAAAAAGAAAATACCCAAAGCGGCACAAAAAGTATTTTTTAAAACAGTGAATCAGATATACACATATCCTATATTATAAAAGGCCAAGTGTGTTTGTCCGAAGCTGTCATGCGCAGTAGAGACTGCGCGCGCGGACAAACACACCTGGCCTTTCCGACTGACCTGGCATCTGACGTCAGAGTCAGTGTGTGGTGGAGTGGGCGTGGCCAACGGGTGCGTAGTGGGCGTGGCTGGCGGGTGCGCCGTGGGCATGGCTGGTGGGTGCGTCGTGGGCATGGCCAGCGGGTGCGTCGTGGGCGGGGTCAACTGCCAAAACAGAGCAGAAGATGGGGGATAAAGAGATGGGGGAGAGAGAGAGAGAGACGGGGGATTAAAAGAGGAGGGAGAGAGAGACAGCACAAAAGAGAGAGGAGAGACAGAGACAGCACAAAAGAGAGAGGAGAGACAGAGACAGCACAAATGAGAGGGGTGAGACAGAGACAGCACAAAAGAGAGAGGAGAGACAGAGACAGCACAAATGAGAGAGGAGAGACAGCACAAAAGAGAGAGGAGAGACAGAGACAGCACAAACGAGAGGGGAGAGACAGAGACAGCACAAAAGAGAGAGGAGAGACAAAGACAGCACAAAAGAGAGAGGAGAGACAGAGACAGCACAAAAGAGAGGAGAGACAGAGACAGCACAAAAGAGAGAGGAGAGACAGAGACAGCACAAAAGAGAGAGGAGAGAAAGAGACAGCACAAAAGAGAGAGGAGAGACAGCACAAAAGAGAAAGGAGAGACAGCACAAAAGAGAGACGAGAGGCAGCACAAAAGAGAAAGGAGAGACAGAGACAGCACAAAAGAGAGAGGAGAGACAGAGACAGCACAAAAGATAGAGGAGAGACAGAGACAGCACAAAAGAGAGAGGAGAGACAGCGACAGCACAAAAGAGAGGGGAGAAAGAGAGCAAAAGAGAGGGGGGATAGAGAGCGAGCAAGGGGTGGGAGAGAGAGCGCAAAAGAGAGGGGGAGAGAGCACAAAAGAGAGGGGGGAGAGAGAGCGCAAAAGAGAGGGGGAGAGAGAGCACGAAAGAGAGGGTAGAGAGAGAGAGAGCGCAAAAGAGGGGAGAGAGAGCGCAAAAGAGAGGGGGGAGAGAGAGCACAAAAGAGAGGGGGGAGAGAGAGCGCAAAAGAGAGGGGAGAGAGAGCGCGAAAGAGAGGGGAGAGAGAGAGCGCAAAAGAGAGGGGAGAGAGAGAGCACGAAAGAGAGGGGAGAGAGAGCGCAAAAGAGAGGGGGAGAGAGAGCACAAAAGAGAGGGGTACACACAAAGAGGAACTCCAGCACTCCAGTATTAGAAAAAGGCAATTTATTAAGCAACGTTTCGGGATCACAGCCCCTTCCTCATGCTATATCTTTATTAAACAACACATCACCATTTAAATACCCTCCTCTAGGCGCCAAAAATGCACCTACATTGGGGAATTGTCTCCCTCTAGTGGTTATTTATGGTCACTATAACAAATGTATATACTATTTCCTAAGTGATATATATTGCTACTTATAAACACATTACATTATGCTCACAACTATACAGGAATATACAACAATATCAAAAATGCATAAATGTATGAAAAATGCCTAAATGTATGAAAAATCTTATCTACAAATGTATAAAAGAATTATTTTGTAAAACAAATGTATAAAAAATATATATGAAGATGCAGATATCTATATTTTTTGTATGTTTTACTCTACTCAATTAATATAGGTTCACTTACTCAAAGCTCATTTTCCAAAATCATATTGCTATTTGGATAGTCATAGGAGGAATATATAGACAAGCAGACTTATATTATGTTCAAATCTTGTTATGCAATATTATACCCTTGGATAAACTACTTGGATAAACTACTAAAGGAAATATGTTCCTTGGAGGAAGTAATGCTTTAGAATAAACTTTAGAAAAAACATAATGCTTTTAGAAAAAACAAGACAAGTCATAATCTCTGTTGAGACCCCTAGGTTGAAGTGTAGCTAGTTGGTGTATCCACCACATTTCCCTTTGTTGGAGGAGACGTTCCCTATCCATTCCATTTCTATTGGGGCCTACATGGTCTATTATCTGCCACCTCATCTGGCTGACACTATGTCCTTTCTCTAGGAAATGACTTGAGACTGGGGCATCTTTGTTATTACACCTAATGTTCGATCTGTGCTGACTCATACGGTCACGGGCCTTACGAGTAGTCTCGCCGATATAAACCAAGGAACATGGGCATTTTATAAGGTAAATTACATGAGTTGTCTCGCAGGTATAGAAGCCTTTGATATTGTATTTCCTACCACTTTGAGGGTGGTGGAAATTCTCTCCTTTAATGATCGAATGGCAACTCATGCAATTGTAACAGGGGAACGTACCTACTCTCTTTTTCCCAGTGATTGTCTGTTGTATTTTACCCGTGGTCCCCAAGTCTGTTTTAACAAGCTGGTCTCTTAGGCTCTTGACCCTTTTATAGGCCATGAGTGGTGGTTTTTTAAAATATGTGACTCCCTTGTTGCATTCCTCTAAAATATGCCAATTTTGGCGTATTAGTTTAGCAATTTTGTTACTGAGTGGATTATATTGGCTCACAAAAACCATTCTATCCATATTCTTGTCTGTGTTCCTACTCCTAGTTTTATCCAATTCAGTAAGTGTATTATCCAATAATTTGTCAGGGTATCCCCTATTAGTGAATTTTTCTTTCATTTCTTTGAACCTATGGGATTTCCTGTCATTAGAGCTTACAATCCTATCTACTCTGAGTAGTTGGCTTCTAGGAAGTGACTCTATCAAATTTCGGGGGTGAAAACTATTGTACAGAAGGAGGTTATTTTTGTCTGTTTCTTTACAGTGTAAATCAAACTCTAAAAGTCTACCCGCTTTGATGACTTTCGTGTCTAAAAAGGCTACATATTCCTCACTGTAATTTACAGTGAATTCTAAACCTCTTACTTCTATATTAAGCTCTTTAACGAACTGTAGGAGGGACTCCACGTTGCCCCACCATACGCCAAACACATCATCAATGTAGCGGAGCCATACTGCCCCATACTTTCTAAACAATGCATTTTGATATACACAATTTTCCTCAATTTCCTTCATGAAGAGATTGGCGTATGATGGGGCAACGTTGGAGCCCATAGCAGTGCCTCTTATCTGGACATACCACTGGTCCTGAAACAAAAAGTAGTTCCAGTAAAGGATCAATCTCAAAAGATCTTCAATAAAATTAACCTGACCATGACCATATCCCCTGTCCACCATCAATGTCTTCCTTATAACAGCTATCCCTGTTTCATGTTTTATAGAGGTGTAAAGACTTTTCACATCCATGGTGAACAGGAGATATTTGTCACTGGGAAATTCCAGGGCCCTTGTTTTTTCCAGAAAGTGGTTGGTGTCTTTTAAATAACTTGCCATCTTAATGACTTCTGGCTGAAGTATTCTATCAAGGAACCTGGAAATATTGGTATATACCGAGTCCACACTCGAGACAATAGGTCTCCCTGGTGGTCTCTGACTGTCCTTGTGGACTTTGGGTACAGTATAGAAGATAGACTATCCAAATAGCAATATGATTTTGGAAAATGAGCTTTGAGTAAGTGAACCTATATTAATTGAGTAGAGTAAAACATACAAAAAATATAGATATCTGCATCTTCATATATATTTTTTATACATTTGTTTTACAAAATAATTCTTTTATACATTTGTAGATAAGATTTTTCATACATTTAGGCATTTTTCATACATTTATGCATTTTTGATATTGTTGTATATTCCTGTATAGTTGTGAGCATAATGTAATGTGTTTATAAGTAGCAATATATATCACTTAGGAAATAGTATATACATTTGTTATAGTGACCATAAATAACCACTAGAGGGAGACAATTCCCCAATGTAGGTGCATTTTTGGCGCCTAGAGGAGGGTATTTAAATGGTGATGTGTTGTTTAATAAAGATATAGCATGAGGAAGGGGCTGTGACCCCGAAACGTTGCTTAATAAATTGCCTTTTTCTAATACTGGAGTGCTGGAGTTCCTCTTTGTGTGTACCATTGACAGATTATTGGGGGGCTGTGGCAGTGCCCCTGGTCTCCTGTGCACCCAGACCTCTGTGCTGTGCTCACTCTTGGACAAAAGAGAGGGGGAGAGAGAGCGCAAAAGAGGGGGGGAGAGAGAGTGCAAAAGAGAGGGGGAGAGAGAGAGCGCAAAAGAGAGGGGGAGAGAGAGAGAGCGCAAAAGAAAGGAGGAGAGAGAGAGCTCAAAAGAGAGGGGGGAGAGAGCGAGCAAAATAGAGGGGGGAGAGAGAGCAAAAGAGAGGGGCAGGGAGAGAGCAAGGGGTGGGACTGCTGTACTGCAAAAAATGGCCCGTGTGAACGGGCTTTAGGACTAGTACGTAATAATCAATAAAATACAAAACATATATATCAGCTACTGTTGCATATTAAACTACTAAAATCTAGTTTACATACATAAACAGTCATTACGATCTTAAAAAATATGACCCTTGTAAATAAAAGTCCATATAAAAAGATTTTATTATGTTATATTTGGGTAATGTTTTTTTTATTAATTAACTGTATGGAGTATGCAGCACAATGTGTGTTTTTTATGTGTGAAATTAGCCATCATGAAATATGGACTTATTAACCAGTGCACAGCAATGAATTTTAAAGTATTGATCTCAAGATGTATTTGATACGGAGCTCTTTAAACTGCCCACATCTGGGACATCCAATGAAATAAGGAGGTGTGGCGGTATGACGAGCATAAAGGGGAACAGATGAGCAAGATTAGCATTGCCTCTGACGAAGCGAGGAGGAGCCTCGCGAAATGCGTTAGGCCACGCCCATCAACTACACGTAGGATGTATGTTATCGGACAGGAGCGGATTTCACTGGAGTTGACTTAATACAGCGTACCACTTTCCTGTTGGTGATACAAGGCCCTTGGCTGTATAGATACCAATCCGCTTGGACATACACCATTACTGAAGGGTGACTAAACAGCTTGGCAGTTTTGACTATCTATAATGTATATGCAAGAACATACCTCACATGTTTGAGGTTGCATAGTGTGAGTGTGTTTTTTAGCGATTGTTATATATTAAAAGTGTTTTTAAACTACACTTAGATCTCCCGTGTACTTTATTGTGCACAGTGTTGCGCTCCTCTTTTCTGTCTTTTCAGGAACTTTTACAAACTTTGACATACTTTAATATGGGGTTTTTTATTACAGGGAATGCTGGTTACCCTTGTTATGAATGGCTTCTGACACCCTAGAATAACCCGCAACTCAGGAAACATATCCAGTTCAATGAGGCACACAAGACCACAAGGGGTGTCATTGAAAGGACATATGGATTATTGAAAATGAGGTTCCAATGTCTGGACAGATCTGGCAGTACAATGCAGTATTCTATAGAGAAAGTTGCTAGAATAATATTAGTTTGTTGTGTTTTGCACAATATTACCACCAAAAGAGGATGCTCCATTGTGGATGATATTTCCATATCCTTAGAAGATTTTCCAGTGGAAATTTGCAGGGAGAAACCAAATAGACGTGGCATGGCCACAAGGGACATGATTTCTAAACAATATTTTGATAATTGCGTTTTACTAAAACATATTGTTTCATGTTCTTAAAATTTGTTTATATATGCAAATTATGTAATTAGTTACATGTCTTTATGTTATATTTTTGCCCAATTAAAAAAATATTTAAAATATCAATATCTTCTTTTATTGTATTCCATTTTGTAAACCTCATAGTTAAGAGTATTGGCATTGATCACATACAACTAAAATTAAAATGAAACTGAGGTTCATTTTGTTACAATTAATAGTATTAAGATTTCTTTAAAGACAAAAAAACCCCACAAATGAACCTATATAGAAGCATATGGTAACATAATGAAAACAGGTACAATGTAGAAAATAAAAGTTCACATTTGTCCAGTTACAGATTCTTCAAACTATTCTTTATTTATTGACTCATTTTGTAACATAATAAGGGAATGAAATTCAAATGAATAACACATTTTTTAATAACTGTATTAGTAGTGTTAGGTGTGGTCACCAACCTTGGCTCTACAGATGTTTTAAAACTAAATTTCCCATCTTAAAGATGCTTAAGCATCATGGGAAATGTAGTTCTTAAACAAATGGAGATCCAAGATTGCTGACCCATTTATTTAAAAAATAGTTAATAAATACTAGTATGTAAACAATAATGGTAAGATAAAATTGTTGTTAGTAAGGGTTAGTTGTATTAAAAAATAATGTTTATTTTAAAGTTATTAAAAAAAAGTAAAGTAACACAAATATCGCGATATTCTCTAATTAGTCATGCGTTAATTTGATTGACAAGTATAGTTGTGACGTCTGATACAAAGATTTCCCTACAGGAGCCTTTCACTGCCGGTGAAATTGTCATCCTGGTATATGCCATGGAACGCTATTTTCCTCATCATATGGGAGGAGTTAGATTGGTAAAGCAGAACAGTCATGATCATATTATATATGAAATGATAAGAAGGATGTATAGAGTATCAAAGATAAAAAGAACCAAACGTCAATGCCTTCACAAGTACAGCGATTTGAGGCGTAGGGAGCAAAAATATTATAATGCGATGAAACCTCTAATAAGAACCTGTAAGTATAACTATTAATTGTTATTTATAGTCATAAATAACTGTGCCATGTTTTACTTTTTTTCCTGTATTGAAACATTGATGAGTCCTGTAATAAAAATTGTGTATAAATTCAATTATTAGTAAAAATTGGAAATATTTAGTAACAAACAGCTAGATTACGAGTTTGGCGTTATGAGTGAAAAAGCAGCATTATGCTTCATAACTATGCTTTTTCTCTAATGCCGCTATTACAAGTCTTGTCAGAATAGGTGTACCGCACACCTTTTTGGCCGTTACGCAACGTACCGCACTTTTAAAAAAGTCCTTTTTCAATGGGACATTCATAGCACCGGTATTACAAGTTTTGCTGTGAGGCCAAAAAGTGAGAGGTACACCCTATACTGATAAGATTAGTACCGCCATCTAAAATCAGTAGTTATGAGTTTTACGTTACAAAGCTGTACCATAAAACTCATAACTAAATTGTGAAAAAGTACACTAACACCCATAAACTACCTATTAACCCCTAAACCGAGGCCCTCCCGCATTGCAAATACTAAAAAAAATATATTAACCCCTAATCTGCCGCTTCAGACATCACAACACTTAAAAAATGTATTAACCCCTATTCCGCCGCTCCCCGACATTGTCGCCACTATAATAAACCTATTAACCCCTAAACCGCAAGCCTCCCACAACAAAATATAATAAAATAAACTATTAACACCTAAACATCTGGCCTCCCACATCACTACATAAATATATTAACCCCTAAACTTAACCCTAACATAAACCTAAGCCTAAATCTAACCCTAACCCTAACACCCCCTAACTTAAATATAATTAAAATAAATCTAAATAACCTTACAAGTATTACCTAAATAATTCCTATTTAAAACTCAATACATACTTACCTGTCAAATAAAACCTAAGCTAGCTACAATATAACTAATAGTTATATTGTAGCTATCTTCGGTTTTATTTTTATTTCACAGGTAAGTTTGTATTTATTTTAACTAGGTAGACTAGTTAGTAAATAGTTAATAACTATTTACTAACTACCTAGCTTAAATAAATACAAAGTTAACTGTAAAATAAAACCTAACCTGCCTTAATATAAAGCCTAACATAACAATAAAATAAAATAAATTAAATTAATAAAATTCAATTATCTAAATTACAAAAAAATAAACACTAAATTACACAAAATAAAAAACGAAATTATCAAAAGTAAAAACAAATTACTCCTAATCTAATAGCCCTATCAAAATAAAAATACCCACCCAAAATAAAAAAAAAAACTAGCCTACACTAAACTGCCAATGGCCCTCAAAAGAGCCTTTTGCGGGGCATTGCCCCAAAGAAATCAGCTCTTTTACCTGTAAAAAAAAATACAAACACCCCCAACAGTAAAACCCACCACCCACCCAACCAAACCCCCAAAATAAAAACTTATCTAAATAAACCTGAAAAGGGCATTTGGATGGGCATTGTCCTTAAAAGGGCATTTAGCTCTTTTACATTGCCCAAACCCTAAGCTAAAAATAAAACCCACCCAATAAACCCTTAAAAAACCCTTACACTAACCCCCGACGATCCACTTACAGTTTTCGAAGACCGGACATCCATCCTCATCCAGGCGTCCATCCTGATTGGAATAGCCAATAGAATGCAAGCTCAATCCTATTGGCTGATTGGATCAGCCAATATGATGAAAGCTCAATCCTATTGGCTGATTGCAACAGCCAATAGGATTCTATCTATTAGGGTTAGGTTTAGGGGTTAATATATTTATTTAGTGTTAGTGATGTGGGAGGACAGAGGTTTAGGGGTTAATAACTTTAGTATAGTAGTGGCAACATTGGGGGCAGCAGATTAGGGGTTAATAACTGTAATGTAGGTGGCGGCGATATTGGGAGCGGCAGATTAGGGGTTAATAGTTTTATTTAGGTGGTGGCGATGTTAGGGGCAGCAGATTAAGGGTTAATAACTGTATGTAGGTGACAGCGATATCGGGGGCGTCAGATTAGAGGTTAATAACTGTAATGTAGGTGGCGGCAATGTTTGGGGCAGCAGATTAGGGGTGTTTAGACGTGGTTTTTATGTTAGGGTGTTAGGTTTAAACTTAACTTTTTCTTTCCCCCAAAACATCAATGGGGCTGCGTTACGGAGCTTTTGTTTCCGTGATCGCAGGTGTTAGGCTTTTTTTTAGCCGACTCTCCCCATTGATGTCTATGGGGAAATTGTGCACAAGCATTTTCAAAACACTGCTTGTATTTGGATGAGGTACGGAGCTCATTGCAACCATATCGCCCGCACAAGCCGGGTTTGGCAAAACCTGCAATAACAGCGCTATAGGGAGGTTAAATACTGCGGCTTTTGTGGCAATCGTTAATTTCCCTATAGCTCTCAAAACTCGTAATCTATCTGATTGTTAGTAAGCATGCACAAAAGAATAAAATGGTAAAGGGATAGCAAACACTTAACTTCTATTAACGGATTGATACAGAACATGTACTAGTCTATAAAATATTAAAAATAAAAAAAATTTTTACAAATAGATATGAAAAGAACTAAATCAAAGTCTAAAAAGATTCCACGATATTTAAGAGAAATCAGGATGGAAATAATAGGCTATCTTCACCACCCCTTCCTTTGACACTGATGGATAAACCGATATCTCTAAAAAGCAGAGGAGGAGTGAAAACTTTGTCTGTCAAAGGTCTTTTAATACATTTGGAGGATGGAATACATGTTGTTTGGAAAGAGGTGAATAAGGCATAACCTAGACATATTTAGGATTTCTTGCAGGTCACCATGCAATTCAAAAAATAAATTAATTAATTAATGAATAAAACTGGATGACAGTTCTCTTCAAGAAAAACTTGTGATCTGTTCTCATTATTTCATATCTGGCAAAGCCAACATTTTATGTAATGTTATATCAAACAGACTAATTGTATAAAAATATAGGCATCTTAAAGGGATATTAAACAGTGCTCCTTTTGTAAAAACAAGTATGTTAAATCAAAATAAACCTAAAAAGAAATAGATTGTGTAAAAAAAAGCAAACAACTTGCTTGTTGCATAATGAGCACTTAGAAATTATCAGTGTAGCCCTGTCCCAGTGTTATATGGGAACTGACATCTTTGAAACTTAGGTTACATTCTGACTGATCTAGGCATGAGCAAGTCTGACTCCCTGTTATCTAGTCTATTCACTTTATAGTAACCAGCCTAGAAGTTTTATGACATCAGGCTAAGATAAACCTTCCTGCAGAGGCCCCCTCCTCCTTGTAAAGCTGTGACATGAAGTAAAGGATACTGCAAAATGTAGGATAAATAAGAAATAAAAGGTAAATCATTTTAAATAGATGAATAATACATATTACAATTATTTCTATTAAGTATAAGACACAGCTTAGTGATTTTTTTTTTATTACAACAATGATAATGATAAACAGACTGTTTAACATCCCTTTAATAGATTTTTACAAATATGTAATGTCTATTTTTAAATGATAGCGATGCTAGGTGCCCTCGGTATGTAGTCTGGAAGCAAGAATGAGATTTCTCAAAAGGGTGAGGGGTGGAGATCTTATAGTTTATATGGGGCAAAGCTTGGTACACACAGCACCTGTGAGATTAGGCCCTTCATCTTCATGAATTTTACTTTTGAATGTGAACTTTTGTCCAGAGAGATCAATCTTCACAGGGCCATGAGTTGTATTGATCTAGATAATTGAGACCTGCATAACATATGCTCTCGCAAGTACAAGAAACTTCAAACATACCCCAGAAATATAATAAACAGCCACTGACACAATGTGAACCCTTTTACATTGAATAAAAAAATGTAAGCATTATATAATACAAAAATATATAATATTAAGCCTAAAGTGACAATAATCCTCAGTTTGTTACTCACTATTATGTACCACATTCAACCCTTGCTGTGAGATTGGCCCTTTATGAGCTACAAAGTTTTATAAAGGTTCATGTCTTGCATCACATGAGGATTCTAAAAGTTTTGTCGCATCTTACTGTAGAAGTTCAAAAGGTGAAGATATTTATTTTATCTAGGCTGCCATTGTGGTTGGTCTGATAGTAGCTGCAGGCAAATAGATCAACTGCTAGGTTAGAATATAAAGAATTATAATTACAACAGCAAGACAATAGCAGCATTCAAGAATGTAAACTCTCTCAATGACTCATAAAACATCTATATTTAAAATAAAGACAAGTACCTTAACAACAGTGTAAAAATATATTATTATTATTTTAATTAGCTAACAATCTATTTTACAGCTTAGCTTATTAATACAGTGTCTCTATTTCTGAGATAAATGTAATCAAAGCAGAAACATAATAGAAAACATAATTCTTAGTTCAATTTTTTTTAATCTACGTGTTAATTAAAATAATAACCTATAGAAAAGAGACATCACTAACTGTAAAATAATTTAATAAATAAATCTCTAATTTATTATAAATAATCTTTTCAAATTATTAAAGAAAAATGAATGCATTACTGAATTAATTAGTAGCATCCAGTACAGTATGGAACTTTGCTAAAAATAATATTCCCTAAGTGCATGTCATAAAAAATGCTATTGTGCCTCTATGTCATGTACGCCAGTATTTGTTTATTTTAATGTATTGTTACTTTAGTTAAAGGGATACTTCAGTTAAAGGGATGTGAAATATATATATATATATATATTTATATTTATTTATTTATTATTATTTGTGAGATACCCGCACAGACCATAACCTTATTATTTTTTCAGCAGAGCAAAAATTTTTTAGAAAATAACCTTAGTTTCTAGAAATATCATAACACCACCATCATATGAAATGCAAATGCCATTGTCTATGGTGTATGTAGTAAATAGCAGCACAGGAGATATAATTTAAATATTAACGTTTATTAATTTTCTCACTATGTACCAACTTTCAATTTATGCAGAAAATTAAAAGATATAAAAAAATATAATCTGACCATACAAATATTACATACATTTAAAACTAAACTAAAGTAAATTCTGATTTCCCAGTGGAGTGGCTGTTGACAACTGACCATTTTGTATGCATGTTCTGTTCAAACTCACTCTGCATAGCAAAGATATTTAAAAAAAAAATTAAATTAAAATTATTTAGTTGTAGTAAAAGTCATCCTATATAGATTTTCACAAAATATTACCCATTTTTACATTCTCCCATTTATATTAATTCTTAAATGTTTTATTAGTTCAGACAAATATTTTCCTATGAGCCTTAACAAGTGCTACCCACTTTGAAATGAGTGGCCTTGCCTCTTTAAAAGGAAGGGTCACTTGCCCTGTTGTAGTGTGTATTATGGGGTGCAAAGGTTCCTTTTATAGCCCAGAGGACTGCAAAAAGCACAGGGTAAATGGGTGATTGCTCTTTCTATGGCAATAACCTGCTATTTAAAGGGGCTGTTGCTATGGGATTTGGCACCTTCAGGGATTCTGTCCCCATAGAGTAAATACATTAAAATGGCAATCACATACTACTTACACTAGAATGAGACCCCATGCAGAAAAGAGGGATTCACATCTTTGCAATTTATGTGGGGGAAATGGGGCTCTAACAAAGCCCCATTCCCCTCACCAAACTCAGTACGAGTGTATACTTTGAGCAGGTTATCATCATTAACATGGTAATAACCTGAAAATTAGAGGGGGTAGTGACCCCCTCATTTGATAGAGGAAAATTACTTATTTCCAAAGAGGGGATATCATACCCCTATAAATTAATCATAGGAGTTCTGTATTAGCCAATCATTCACCAACACAAAATCACTTAACAGTGATCAGCTGCATCCTAGGTGGACAACCCTCCCCCTCAGGTTAAATAGCATTTTAAATGCTGCCGCTGATAATCCCCATTTTTACAGCAATCAACTGCAATTTACAGGGGTATTTGGAAAGGCAGACTCCCTTCCCTGTGTTTGTGGCTTTGGAGTAAGAGTCAAGCTTGCAAAGCCTTATCCCTCAGCTCATGGCTTTCTGTCTCTAACTTACTGCTTTAGTCACTGGTGATATCACAGGGCCTGCAAGAAGGAGGTAGAGATGGGGAAGGAGGCTACAGTCCCCTTTCCCCATTTGCACTGTGGAGTCCCCAGGATCTGCATTGGAAGTGGAACCTCCAGAATGAGAAACCATGTTCAATCATTTTGAACCAGTAGGTGTGCATAATGAGAACATGGGGGGCTGAATGTTTTTTGCACTGGGGATGGTGATTTCCTGATGGCCTGCTGAGCTCAAAACTATTAAAATTACAATATCTGGATTGTAACTAATGAGACTTACTTGGCCTGTTTGGAGAGACATATGACATGACATTGGTTCACTTAAAATATTATTGCTGATATAATTTATGTTTAGCATTTAATTGAAATTGATCTCATTTCTATTTGATCAGGTGGACTATGTCAAGGTATATGTAAGGTTAATAAATATATATTTTAATCATATATTTTAAGGTTAATAAATATATATATTTATTCAGATCTAACTGGTCAGTAGAAAATGATTCATTTCTTTCAGACAAACTGACTTCAATCATGGTTAATTCTCCCCCACTGAGCATATCTCCAGAACTCAATTGCAGACAAAATGTCTCCAGAGTGTGAAAATTAAATCCATACCAGATTTGTAATTAAAATTTCCCTCTGACACTGAAACATTTGCTTCTTAATTAGGAAGTGCAAATTTCATAGCACTCTGAACCCCATGCTATGAGTGAGGACGAGGTGTCTGGAATACCCTCTTGAAGCTGGTCAAAATCATAGGGAAACAGTTTTTATGCACATAGGTGTTAATTACCCCTAAACATCAAATACACGTCTGCATTGCTAGCTAAACAGAAAATATTTTGTATTGTGACTTTTACAACTACTCATGGATTGACCCCATGCTATGTGGGTGGGGCAGTGAAGGCCTTAGCCAACATACATGTGCTATGGTGTAACTTTGAAATTTACTGAGAGCAGACAGATTAGCATTTACAATGCATGTAGCATAAGTAAAATTAAATACATTTTACAAAGGGAATGAGGCCAATAGTTTCAGATATGTTTGAAATGATTCAAATAACCCATATATGTATATATAACATGCTTTCCTGTTTTCCAGGTGGAACTAAAAGATGACACACACAGGACGATACATGGGATGAAATAAGTTATATCTTATGAATGTGCAATAAATGTTTATAAAGTTTTAAATACATCTCTTGAAATATAGTGAGATGGATATATGGAAGTTACTTTGATGTGATATGACTAGGAAATATTGACATCTGATATTGAAATATAAATGTTCTGTTAGGCTAAATGAAATATAAATGCTGCAAGAGAAATTTACTACTGCAGTAAATTATAATATGTTTAATAGGAAAAATTGAATAGTTAGCAATATAAATTATTTAATATAAATAATTTTAGACACATGTTTCATATCAAAATGACCAGAGAGGTAATGTGATCCTACCCATCTGTGATTGATATTGTGAACTTATTAATATGAGGGAATTATGGCAGTTATTACACAATTTAAAGAAAAATTTTAAATGTTCAGAGATGTGTTTAAATGTATTGCTATGTTGTATGTCTGCTGCCACCTAAGGGCCAATACCGGTATAGCAGTTAAAGGATTTAGCTGTTCACGGTTTCCGTGGTGACAGAGGGCCAATCCAAATAGACATCCCACCTAACCAATGAGATGGTCAGATCTCGTAGGGCCATTCCCATGGTTTCATAAATGAGTGAAAAACTTATTTAAGTAAATGCAGCAGGGAGAACAAGGACACAGAGATTTTTGGCTGACTTGAATGATCTACTGCTAGGCGTTCAAAATACATTCATTCTGAGCAAGCTGATCTACCCTTTTCTCAGTGATTGCAAAATTTACTTATCTATTTTCTGAGATGAAACAAAGAATCCTTGGTAACTGAACTATCAATTTTGGTCATTTTGGTAACATATATATATATATATATATATATATATATATATATATATATATATATATATATATAAAGAAAGAGGGTTGCAATTAATATTTTAACACAGATATATGCATAATAGCTGTAGTTTAAAGTATAGTTGAGAGACTTAAAGGAAGCAGTTATATTGTAGTTTATATTCAGTCTGTATATTGTTAAATACATATCCTTGATGCTAAATTGTTTTATCTATACAACTATAGAGTTATAACTCAGAATTGGGTTTTTACATAAATAATATATACAATTTCTGATGTTTCAATAGAAGTATAGATTGTCCTATTGTTTAAATTAGCACTGTTAGAATTGTGTTGCTTGGGTATTGAGCTGTTAAAGATTTTGGAACCTCATTGTATTAACAGGGTACAATTAAACTGTAAATCATATTGCTGAATGTTTGTAGCTGCCATTTTAGATCTCATTGTAATATTTTAAATGCAGCTCTGAATGAAAGGCTGGTTTTAAAGGTAAATTTGCATGAGCTTTGCATAGCATATTTTATTTGAATAGTTTTAAACACATATACAGTAGTGTCGACTCATATTCTAATTCTCACAAATATACACATTTCAATATGTTCATAAATATTTACTAATAATAAAGAATTCAGGTATTTATATTAATTTTGTTGTCTTAGTAGAAGTATATTGATTGTGGGTTCAGTCTAAAGAAAGATTGTTAAATATATTCCCTGCCATATACTCACACATTGTTTGGAGAATACTGCTAAGATTTTATAAATATACTGACAACTAATATGTGCTAATTTGCCTTTTATAGTCACAAATGGTTTTGACAATAAAGCTTGGTCAATCAGAACTATGGTGATAACATTATTCATGTTCTAATGGTTTGCCATGATTATTAGCTTTCCCAATTCATGCCAGGTATGCTAAGAATTTAAAAGTACAATAATTATTTGGGAAATACCTAATGTGATAATTTTGTAGCCCTTTGTGGGTACACTTCTTACATAGGAAAACATACTATTTACTGGCCAACACCTCAGAAGCCTACAAACAGTTATTTCTTCTTAGCAAAAGAACATCCAAGTAAAAAATAAAAAAAGACTTTAATGACCCTTTAACATTTTTAAATGTCCAAGTGCTTAATTGCAAACAATCTGGTGATCATAAAAACCCTCAAATTCTAAGTTCACTTGTAATAAATTTACAAATTTGATTTGCAAAAGCATGATAAATATTCTTACATACTTAAAGGGACAGTCTACCATAGAATTGTTATTGTTTTAAAAGATAGATAATCCCTTTATTACCCATTCCCCAGTTTTGCATAACCAACACAGTTATATTTATATACTTTTTACCTCTGTGATTACCTTGTATCTAGGAACCTTCTTCCAGCCCCCTGATCACATGACTGTGACTGTTTATTATCTATTGTCTTAAATTTAGCATTGTTTTGTGCTAAACCTTAAATAACCCCCTGTGCCTGAACACAGTGTTATCTATATGGCCCACGTGTACTTTCTGTCTCTTTGTGTTGAAAAGAGATTTAAAAAGCCTGTGATAAGAGGCAGCCCTCAAATGCTTAGAAATTAGCATATGAGCCTACCTATGTTTAGTTTAAACTAAGAATACCAAGAGAAAAAGCAAATTTGATGATAAAAGTAAATTGGAAGGTTGATTCAAATTAAAAAGTCCTATCTGAATAATGAAAGTTTAATTTATACTAGACTGTCCCTTTAATCAAAAATAATAAAGAAACGAGAAATAAAAACAATTTATCCCTCAAGCAACAATTCATACTGGGCTGACCGTTTATCTTAGCCCTACCAACCAGTCAGTCTAAAGCATGGCCTCATTTACTGTTAATTAAAGTTCCCATGCAGCGGCTGGAACTAAAATTACTAGCCTTATGGAGTCCGGTTCTTGAGGGGAGGAGCACCAGAAGAGGAGATGAGTGAGGATTTTAGGGGCGGGCAGAATGGGCTAGAAATGGTGCTGATAGTCCCTACCTTTCCAAGCACTGAGCACTTCCTGCTCAGCAACAAGTCAGAAGTAGAAATGTGCAGGGAAAAAAAATTGTTTTGGACTAAATTTTCATTCTGAATATTAGAGGAAATTTGTTTCCCAAATAATCGTTCCCTGCACTATTCAGTTTTTGTTTTGTTTAAAACAAAATGAAAACCAAATTTTCATTAAACATTTACATTCGTTTTTGTTAAAATAAATGTAAATATTTTGAAGCTACAGGTGAAAAGTTCACCTGTAGCTACAGACTTATCCTAATTCCATCTGGAGTGCACGCTAACCCAATCTTCTTCTTACCATGTCCCTGGCCTCGCTAACAGGAGGCTTAGCAGTTTCGACTCCAGGGACCTGCACTAAAGATAGAGCAGGTCCTGGGTGCCGAGCGTGAAGCCTCCTGTTAGAGCGGCCAGGGACCTGGCAAGAAGAGGATCAGGTGAGAGCGCACTCCAGAGTGCGTTAAGGTAAGAATTAAGCCTTAAAAATCCATTTAAGGGCGATGAATAAATACTGAAGAAGGAAAAGCATCTGTCTGCCTTAGCTGGTAGTTCTTTATGTAAAGAGATCCTTATCTGTTTCTAGTGCATCCTTCACCCTTTGACCCTAGGAAACTATTTATCATCAGTGTTGTGTGCAGAAGACTGGAGCTTACCTTTAGTCCAACTACATTGAGAGATCTGTTTTTCTGTTTGGTGCAGAAATGAATACAGTGTACAGTTTATTTAGTAGTATAATGCAACCAAATTCTGTATTATATTAGAATTTAAAGTCACTATCTTACAATAAGTATTACAAATAGCATGTAATGGGCAGTTTAAGAAATATAGGAAGTCAGAGCAGAATGATGGCTGAGAAGGGATTTGTAAAATCAGTATTCAAATTTGCCTGTGTGTGTGTGTATATATATATATATATATACTGTATATAGATATATATATATATATATATATACATCCACTCAATTGTTTAAGTCCCACCAAAGGTCATCCACCTGGGTCATCCACCTGCCTTTCCTGTGCACCTTCTAGAATAAATAAGATTTATTTTATTAATAATAATTGTGGTTCTGTCCTAGATTAATTGAATCTGATGGTTTTATTTAATGCTAGTTTCATAGTATAAAAGGGTGATTTTAGGCTCAGTAACATGGTAACTGGGAATTCACAAAGTCTTAAAGGATAGTAAAGTCCAAATTAAACGTTCGGGATTCAGATAGGGCATGTAATTTTAAACAACTTTCTAATTTACTTTTATCATCAAATTTGCTTTGTTCTCTTGTTATTCTTAGTTGAAAGCTAAACCTAGGTAGGCTCATATGCTAATTTATAAGCCCTTGAAGGCCGCCTCTTCATTTAACAGTTTTTCACAATAAGAGGGCGTTAGTTCATGTGTTTCATATAGGTAACATTGTGCTCATGCACGTTAAGTTATTTAATAATTGCCTGAAATGCAAGTCTGTCAAAAAATCTGAGATAAGGAGGCAGTCAGCAGAAGCTTAGATACAAGGTTATTATTACAGAGGTAAAAAGCATATTTCTATAACAGTGTTGGTTATGCAAAACTGGAGTATGATAAATAAACAAATTATCTATCTTTTTAAACAATAACAATTTTGGTGTTTACTGTCTCTTTAACATTAAATAATCTAGGGATGAAAAGTCAAAGTAAAAAGCTACTAGAAAGAGTTTTCCCAGCAAACAAAAAAAACACTAGCAACACAGAAAGCAATAATTAAAACTACAGCATTTAGGAAAACCCTTACAAAATGGGTAAGTGTTAGTAATTGTAAAGTTTCCACGACTGTTCAAATAGGGTAAAGTATCCTATTGGCTGATTTAAACAAAAAAAAGTAACTGGATAGAAAAGGACCATCTCAGAAACCTCACAGAAGAGAACAGATGGTTAACAGTTCTCATTCCAAGGTGTTCTAGAGGGGTGGTGAAGGCCTTTCCCCTAAACTTTGCTCAGGTATGCAGAAGTCATAAAATCTCTATTACTCTTGTGCGGTATCTTGTCTCCCATTAGAATCTTGCTATTTCAAAGCTGAAAAGATTTTATTTCTATTGAACTTTTTAAAAGTGTCTTTTGGTGCATATGAGTGAGTGCAATTTTTTATAGAGTTTTTCTAGATAACATTCAGCTGGATTACGTCTGTGCGTTCCTCATTTAACGCTGAAAATAAGGTAATTTCAGCGTTAAAACAGCACCGCAGCCATTACAAGTTTTGTCGGTATAGGTGTACTGCAAGCCTTTTAGCCTGTAATGCAACGTCAGTACCGCACTCGTAAAATTGACGTTTTTTAATGGGATTCCTATAGCGCTGGTATTACGAGTTTGTCTGGGGGGCTAAAAAGCGAGCGTTACACTCTAAAAGGACAAGATCCGTAACGCCATCTAAAGTCAGTAGTTATGAGTTTTACGCTACAAAGCTGTAGCATAAAACTCATAACTAATGTGTTAAAAAGTACACTAACACCCATAAACTACCTATTAACCCCTAAACCGAGGCCCTCCCGCATCGCAAACACTATAATAAATTTATTTACACCTAATCTGCCGCTCCCAACATCGCCTCAACTAATACAATTTATTAACCCCTATTCCACCACTCCCCAACATCGTCACCACTATACTAAAGTTATTAACCCCTAAACCGCTGCCCTCCCACATCGCAAACACTATTTAAATATTATTAACCCCTAATTTGCCGTCCGCCCACATCACCCCCACTATACAAAAGTTATTAAGCCCCACACCACCGCCACTATAATAAACCTATTAACCCCTAAACCGAAAGCCCCCACAATGAAATATAATAATTTAAACTAGTAACCCCTAAACCTAAAGCCCCCCTAACGTTATATTAAAATTACAATTTCCCTATCTTAAATTAAATTTAAACTTACCTGTCAAATTAAAAAAACTAAGTTTACACTAACAATTAAACTAATATAATTATTAAACTAAAATTAAACTAACTACCAATTAAATAAGCTACACATTAAAAAAAAACTAACACTAATTACAAACTATCTAGTTACAAAAAAAACCAAAAACGAAATTATCAAAAATAAAAAAGAATACACCTAATCTAATAGCCCTATCAAAATAAAAAGCCCACCCAAAATAAAAAATATTAGCCTACAATAAACTAACAATGGCCCTTAAAAGGGCCTTTTGTAGGGCATTTCCCTAAGTTAAATAGCTCTTTTACCTGTAAAAAAAATACAATGACCCCCCAACAGTAAAACCCACCACCCAATCATCCCCCCAAAATAAATAACCTAAATCTTAAAAAACACCTAATCTACCCATTGCTCTGAAAAGGGCATTTGTATGGGAATTGCCCTTAAAAGGGCATTTAGCTTTTTTGCTGCCCAAATCCTAATCTAAAAAAAAAACACCCAAAAAACCCTTAAAAAACCTAACACTAACTACCCGATGATCCACTTACAGTTTTTGAAGTCCCGCTTGAATGATCTTCATTGCAGAGAAGTCCTCATCCAGGCGGTGAGAAGTCTTTATCCAGACGGCCTCTTCAGTCTTAATCCCGGCGGCGAAGTCCTCCTCCAAGCAGCGAGAAGTTTTCATCCAGACGGCCTCTTCAATCTTCATCCAGGCGTCTTCTATCTTAATCCCAGTGGTGCGGAGAGGATCCATCCTGAAGACATCTGGCGCGGAGCATCCTCTTCATACGGGTGCTGCCATACACTGAATCTTCAATGCAAGGTACGCGATTCAATATGGCGTCCCTTGCATTCCTATTGGCTGAAAGATTTGAATCAGCCAATAGGAATTAGAGTTGCTAAAATCCTATTGGCTGTTTAAATCAGCCAATAGGATTTAAGCAGCTCTAATTCTATTAGGGTTAGGTTTAGGTTTAGGGGTAGGTGTAGGGGTTAATAGTTTAATTTAGGTTGTTGCGATTTGGGGGCTGGTGGTTTAGGGGTTAATAGGTTTATTTAGTGGTAGCGATGTGGGAGGCCAGAGGTTTAGGGGTTAATAACTTTAATATAGTGGTGGCGATGTTGAGTGCGTGGAATAGGGGTTAATAACTTTAATATACAGGGAGTGCAGAATTATTAGGCAAGTTGTATTTTTGAGGATTAATTTTATTATTGAACAACAACCATGTTCTCAATGAACCCAAAAAACTCATTAATATCAAAGCTGAATATTTTTGGAAGTAGTTTTTAGTTTTAGCTATTTTAGGGGGATATCTGTGTGTGCAGGTGACTATTACTGTGCATAATTATTAGCCAACTTAACAAAAAACAAATATATACCCATTTCAATTATTTATTTTTACCAGTGAAACCAATATAACATCTCAACATTCACAAATATACATTTCTGACATTCAAAAACAAAACAAAAACAAATCAGTGACCAATATAGCCACCTTTCTTTGCAAGGACACTCAAAAGCCTGCCATCCATGGATTCTGTCAGTGTTTTGATCTGTTCACCATCAACATTGCGTGCAGCAGCAACCACAGCCTCCCAGACACTGTTCAGAGAGGTGTACTGTTTTCCCTCCTTGTAAATCTCACATTTGATGATGGACCACAGGTTCTCAATGGGGTTCAGATCAGGTGAACAAGGAGGCCATGTCATTAGATTTTCTTCTTTTATACCCTTTCTTGCCAGCCACGCTGTGGAGTACTTGGACGCGTGTGATGGAGCATTGTCCTGCATGAAAATCATGTTTTTCTTGAAGGATGCTGACTTCTTCCTGTACCACTGCTTGAAGAAGGTGTCTTCCAGAAACTGGCAGTAGGACTGGGAGTTGAGCTTGACTCCATCCTCAACCCGAAAAGGCCCCACAAGCTCATCTTTGATGATACCAGCCCAAACCAGTACTCCACCTCCACCTTGCTGGCGTCTGAGTCGGACTGGAGCTCTCTGCCCTTTACCAATCCAGCCACGGGCCCATCCATCTGGCCCATCAAGACTCACTCTCATTTCATCAGTCCATAAAACCTTAGAAAAATCAGTCTTGAGATATTTCTTGGCCCAGTCTTGACGTTTCAGCTTGTGTGTCTTGTTCAGTGGTGGTCGTCTTTCAGCCTTTCTTACCTTGGCCATGTCTCTGAGTATTGCACACCTTGTGCTTTTGGGCACTCCAGTGATGTTGCAGCTCTGAAATATGGCCAAACTGGTGGCAAGTGGCATCTTGGCAGCTGCACGCTTGACTTTTCTCAGTTCATGGGCAGTTATTTTGCACCTTGGTTTTTCCACACGCTTCTTGCGACCCTGTTGACTATTTTGAATGAAACGCTTGATTGTTCGATGATCACGCTTCAGAAGCTTTGCAATTTTAAGAGTGCTGCATCCCTCTGCAATATATCTCACTATTTTTTACTTTTCTGAGCCTGTCAAGTCCTTCTTTTGACCCATTTTGCCAAAGGAAAGGAAGTTTCCTAATAATTATGCACACCTGATATAGGGTGTTGATGTCATTAGACCACACCTCTTCTCATTACAGAGATGCACATCACCTAATATGCTTAATTGGTAGTAGGCTTTCGAGCCTATACAGCTTGGAGTAAGACAACATGCATAAAGAGGATGATGTGGTCAAAATACTCATTTGCCTAATAATTCTGCACTCCCTGTAGTGGCAGTGATATCGGGAGCAGCAGATTAGGGGTTAATACCTTTATTTAGGTAGCGGCGATATCGGGAGCGGCAGCTTAGGGGTTAATACCTTTATTTAGGTGGTGGCGATATCGGGAGCTGGCAGATTAGGGGTTAATAACTGTAGGCAGGCATCGGCAATATCAGGGGCAGCAGATTAGGGGTGTGTAGACTTAGGGTTTATGTTAGGGTGTTAGGTTGTACTGCTGCCATTGTTGTAGTAAAGTGGATTTATTCTGAACTATGTGAGTGTCTGCCCATTATTTTTTGCATAGACTTAGGGTTTATGTTAGGGTGTTAGGTTTAAACGTTATTTTCTTTTTCCCCATAGACATCAATGGGACTGCGTTACGGAGCTTTTCTTTCCGCGATCACAGGTGTTAGACTTTTTTCTTACCCTCTCTCCCCATTGATGTCTTTGGGGAAAGAGTGCACAAGCACGTCAAAATAGCGCTTGTTTTGTGTGCGGTATGGAGCTTAAAAACCCAAGCACAAGCTGGGTTTTGAAAAACTTTTAATGGCTGCGCTATAGGGGGTTAAATAACGCAACTTTTCTTGCGTTCGTTAATTTCCCTATTGCGCGCATAACTCGGAATCTAGGCGACAGTTCGTTAAATAATGTTTTCAAGATGTTTTGGTGATGTTGTGGGAATCTCGTTCTTTTGTGGCTAAAAGTTAAAGGGAGATAATTGTGGATCTATTGATTAAAATGGAGCTGGATTCGCATCTCAAAGCTGTAAGGGGCAGTTAGCAATTTATTTGTATTTCACAATTTTAGAGTTGCATGTTGTGGTGAGTTTGTTTCAATAAGATTTTAGTTTCACCAACAAGTTTTATTGGCAACTGTCTCTGTCCTATTTCACTTTGAAAGAATTCCCTGTTTATGTTCACTGTTTAGGGGTTAAATAGTGCAGTCTCACCACCAGCAGCGATAAGATGCTTTGGTTGAAATTTTAAACCATCACTTGTAATAGCAGATTGTGTGTTACTCTCATGCTCAAGGTCATGCATGCACCTGTACTATCAATTGCACTTCACTTGTAATCTAGCCTTCTATGTTCTGAAATTTTATAAATAAAGCAAAGTAATAAAATGTGAGCTTTTCTGAAGTTTTAGCATGCCAATAATATTGCACATATAACCACAGAACTTGTATGAATTATAAATAACACATCTGTTGGGGAATTTGGGTAAATCAACTAGAGCTGAACGTCTTTAAATAAAAGCCTTGAATAAAATGATGCTGCCTGTGTGACATAGATTTTATATGAGCGCACATTTAAACTCTCTATTCTTTATCCTAAAGTAGTAATTATTGCAAGAATAAAAATGTGGTCTAGTGAAAAGATCTCAGAAATGTAAATAAAATGTGCCTACCCATCATTACTTAAACTTTATTTACATACTTCCCCTAATAGTCATTAAAAATGCAAGGCCAAGAGTCATTATGTAGTTGATTGCATAAAAGCATACTATTTTTCAATAGTAAATGTCCTCAGATCATTGTGAAAGGTTTATAATATGTATATGCCATGTATTAAAAAAAGTTATTTTCACTATAATTAAATCTACAAGTAGTTGAAAACATAACCATTATTTTTATAATAAATATTTTTGAACTAGTATACATTGCAATTTGTTCTTTCAGTTATACTTTTATTAGTCACAATCATTTGTAATTTTTTCTATAACAAAATGAAAGCAGACTAAATAAAATATTTAATCAAAAACCAATGAATATGATTTTCAGACACATGGAAAAAAAGCGGTAAATGTCACTTGTCAAAATTTAATCTATTATAAATAACACATGTAGAGCTAGACTTGGTACTAACAGAGAATACACTTGATATGACTGACAGCTCTTTCTTTTTTAATCCTGAAGGTCAGTCACTCTTCCAAACGTCATTCGTATAAGTTATAATAAAGCCTGAAAAATTGACGTGAAGGATTATAAATCAAGCTGTTATAGAACTGTACAACTACCTGAGGATTATCTTGAATGTAATTGCACTGACATAGCTTCAGAAAGTGTAGATAAAAATGTACCTTTCAGTTCACATGACAAAAATACTAAAGCACAGAAAGAGTTGCTGACATAAAATAACCACATTAGAAAAGGTCCTGACCTCCTTTATAACTCAGATCAGCACCAAAAGGTATGGACAGTTCCTTTTTGTTACTGGTCCGGCTACATTCATTGCCTAAGTATTGTAACAATATCCCCATGTAATTATTTTTGTCAGTGTTAATATAAAGGATTTTCTGATTTTTAGGAGACACTACATATTGTACCTAGTGATGTTTTAATGTGGTTGCCTGTGTGTGTGTTTGGATACGTGTGTGTGTGTTGTGATTGAATGTGGCTGTATGTGTTTGTGAATATGACTGTGTATGTATTTATGTGCATGTGTGTATGTTTGACTGTGTCTGTGTGTGTTTGTGTATAGTTGTGTGTGTTTGTGTGAATATGTAAAAACTATAAGAAACAGATTTGTCAAGGTGGTTTCTGCAGTGGTTTTCACAAAGTAAAGCATGACACAGTAAACTGTGATACATTCATTACATATTGATAAAGTTTACCTAAATGTTTTTCCATAGAGTTTTTTTTTCATCATTAATATCAATTCATAATGTGTGCATTTAAAGGGACAGTCTAGTCAAAAATAAACTTTCATGATTCAGATAGGGCACGTCATTTTAAACAACTTTCCAATTTACTTTTATCAACAATTTTGCTTTGTTTTATTGACATTCTTAGTTGAAAGCTAAACCTAGGTAGGTCATATGCTAATTTCTTACCCATTGAAGGCCGCCTTTTATCTGAATGCATTTTGACAGTTTCACAACTAGAGGGCATTAGTTCATGTGCCATATAGATAACATTGTGCTCATGCAAGTGGAGTTACCTAGGAGTCAGCACTGTGATTGGCTAAAATACATGTCTGTCAAAATAACTAAAATAAGGGGGCAGTCTGCAAAGGCTTAGATACAAGGTAATCAAAGAGGTAAAAGGTTTATTAATATAACTGTGTTGGTTATGCAAAACTGGGGAATGGGTAATAAAGGAGTTATCTATCTTTTTAAACAATAAAAATTCTGATGTAGACTGTCCCTTTAATAACAATTTCCAACATTAAATCACTTTGTTGCAATCTTAAATGAGCATTCTGATTACAAGACTGTACTTGTGTACAAGTCCCATAGTTTAAACGTTTAATTTGAACTATAATTTTAATTTATTATTGAAAAAGGAAACATTTGTGTTTAAAATATTTACATTGAATATGCACCAAAACTTAAACTTGGATAGGAAGCATGTGAACAATCAAAATATACCTTGTGAAGCAAAAAATATGTTTTCAAAAGGTTAAAGTTGTTTATATAGAAAAGTAAAAATATTCCCATATTTTTTTTAGAGATTTTTCTCAAAGTGAGTGGCTTAGTCAGATATCCAGGGGTGGAGCCATGTTTAATAGGGTGTAGTCTTGTTTACTTGGAGGTAGCTGGGTAGAGAGTAGGACAAGTTATGGCTACAGTTGGAAATGGATGTATGGGGAGTAGGTAGATTTGGTGTGTGGCTAGGTGGTCCATGGCAAACCCATAATTTTTTTTTTGGGGGGGGGGGCATTGGGAGTTACAGGAAAAACACCAGTACTCAACCATGCAAATCCTGCAAAATGCTTGATAGTTAGAAGTTCTGAGGATGAAAATACTGCTGTAGAATTATATCAATGTAAGATTTTGGGGGACATTAATGTGATGCAACACCACTTTTATTCCACATGATAAACAGGCTTCTAATAACTTTTTAATTGATATTGGAATGCCTTTAAAGTTAAAAATAATTCAAAAATCCATCCAAGACATTTCAGAAAGCTCTTCTAATACACTGGAATATACCTCTCTGTTTTAACCCATATTAAGCCCAGAGGCTACCAACACTGGTGGGTTTGTTGCTTTTAGATTTTGTTCCTAGTTGCAGATGTTTTAGCCCTCAGTGTGGGAAGGAAAGTATAGGAAGATGCCATTATCAGCCCATGAGGATTATTTAATTAGTAGGAAACACTAAATCAATTCTGTAGTATTATTTTCCCTTTACAATTAAACATTTGTGATGTATTCATTATATCTGAATGCTAAATTATTAAATTCCTTTTCATTCTTGCTCTAAGGTTTGCATATGGGGTATATATTCCTTCCATGACCTTCAATTCACAACAAAAGGAATCGTTATTATGTTTATTATGGAGAGAGAGCAAAAGAGGGGGTAGAGCAAAAGAGAGGGGAGAGAGAGAGGAAAAGAGAGGGGGAGGAGAGCAAAAGAGAGGGGAGAGAGCAAAAGAGAGGGGAGAGAGAGTGCATAAGAGAGGGGCGAGAGAAAGCAAAAGAGAGGGGGAGAGAGAGTGCATAAGAGAGGGGGGAGAGAAAGCAAAAGAGAGGGGGGAGAGAAAGCAAAAGAGAGGGGGGAGAGAGAGGAAAAGGGGTGGTGAAAGAATTCACCTGAATGGATTCTTTAACCACCCTGCCTTTTTTGGAATCCACTTGGATGCAGCGTAAGCTGCATTCATGTGGATTCCGAAAATGGCAGGATGGTTCCATCACCACAATAGACTGCCCTTCCGAAAATGGCAGGGTGGTTCTGTGGTTCCGACACCACTATAGACTGCCCTCTGGGCAGGCTTTCCCACTAGTTGTTCATAAAAATGATTTGTGGAGAGCATTGTGAATCTGAAGTATTTGTGTCATACTGGTCTTGTTTTTTAATATGTGATTATTATTATTACCAGTTACTTATAAAGTGCCGACAGATCCCGCAGCACTATACAAAGTAAAATAAATTAATGAAGTACATTACAATACAGATGCTAAAAAGTACAATATGATAGATTAAGTTTGTGAGGGAATTTTACAATCACTGTAGTAGTTAAACTGATTAACTTAAACAAATGGGGCGATATACGATATACGGAATCGTTTTTCGGCGCAAGCAAGGGAACCCGCGCCGCCCGTAATTTCACCTTGCAACTCGAGCTATCCAATATACTGCACCGTCAGATGCTAAACTGGCGTAAGTAGGAAAAAACGTTTATCAACTAAAATTTGCGCAAATACACATTTTAGTCGTCGCAAGTACTTACACCAGTATTTTGTTCAATAAAGAGTAGTTTTATGCAAATTAGGCTACGAATCGTAAAAAATAACCGCCAGTTCTAAAACATGTGCCACGTAATTACGCCATTCAAAATTCATACATAAACCCATGCGCAGCCGTTATTTTCTTTAGTGTGTTTGGTTGGTTCTTGGAGCTACAGCACACTACAGTGAGTACAGTGATTTAGTAAGAGCAGTGAGAGAGGCGCAATTCATCAAAGTTAGTTAGGTCGGATTTTTGGATTTTTGTTTGGTTAAGCCTGTACATTTACTTACACTTTTTTCTACATATTGCACACATTTTGCATACATACATATACAAAATACACAACACTTTTTTTTTTCTAACACCTCACACATTTTATTTATCTTTAACAGTGTTTGGTTGTGATTGTGTGTGATTGAAGTGGGAGTGAGTGTGAGTGTGTGAGTGTGTGTAGTTTGAGGATGACAGGGAGAGGTAGAGCGGAGGGGAGGGCAGTTGCAGGGAGAGGATTATGGACAGGAGGAGCAGCAGGGTCCCCGTCAGGGAGTAAGTGGAGTGGGGAGAGGGAGAGCCAGAAGGGATGATGGGAGTGGGGTTGCCCCGAGACCAGGCACACTTAGAAGAGGGAGGGATAGAGGGTGCACATGGGGACAGAAGGGGGGAGGAGGGAGATGATAGGGGGGAACCCACACCAAGGACATCCCAGGGAGGAAGCCAGGTGGCCACGGACGATGAGCACATGAGATGCTCAAACTTCTAGTTCGCAGAGAATTTAGCGCTAGTCCAGGCCGTCATGGAGAACCACACTGCCCTCTTTGGCCAGGAGAAGGGTAAAGGAGTTGCCCGTCGGCGTAAGTATGCATGGCTGTTGGTCGAGGAGGCAGTAAACAGCGTGGCCCAGCAGAGGAGGACTGTCGACAACCTAAAGAAAAGATGGAATGATTGCAAGAGGTGGGTGAAGGAGAAAATGGACCAAGAAGCCATGCACCAGAGGGGAACAGGCGGTGGTCCTCCCCAGGAGGCTGAATATAATGAATGGCAGGAGATAATACACAGGTCCCTGAGCGTCACAGCAGTCCGTGGACTTCCAGGGGCTCGTGACTCAGGGGCTGCAACATCAGCACAGTATGCTGGTGAGTAACATCCCACACACCAGTATTATATGTATTTGAGATATAATATCCTTTAATGTTACATGCTCATGTACAAAATGAGGAGCATGATATTTGGCCTACTAACAAAAACATCTACAATTATATTTCACATTAAAGGGACATTAAACCAAATCTTGTTATTTCATTATTCAGATAGATAGAGAATACAGTTTTAAACAACATCCCAATTTACTTCTATTATCTAATTTGCTTCATTATTCTGATATTCTTTGTTTATGAAATATCAATGCACATGGGTGAGCCAATCACATGAGGCATTGATGTGCATCTACCAATCAGCAGCTTCTGAGCCTATCTAGGTATGCTTTTCAGCAAAGAATATCAAGAGAATGAAGCAAATTAGGTAATGGAAGTAAATTATAAAGTTGTTTAAAATTGCATGCTCTAGCTGAATCATGAAAGAATAAAAATGGGTTTAATGTCCATTTAATGCTACTTAACACATTGAAATTCATGATATGAGGTGGAATAGTGAAATACTAACATGTCTCAGAGTAACACAGGCCACAAGAGTTTTCAGTAAATGGACACTTTCGCCATCAAAATACTTTTAGCTCAAGAAAGCACTTTATTTGCCTACATCAGGCTAAAGGAAATTGTGTGACCATAGTGTCACTTAAAGAACACATTTTCTCCATCACTGACATGTACACATAACTATTGTATGAAACACATACATGTATACTTTGCATATTAAAAACCCTCATATCACAAATATTAAAAACCCTCATATCACATGCATGTTTGACATGAGAATGAGTATAGGCCCTAGCATGTATCAATGTACATTGTATGCCCACATGGACATATATATGATTGTACTAATCCCTCTCATCATTTGACGCCTCCACAGAACCTCCTGTCACCAGGGTGCAAATGTGCATGCATCCACCGCAACCAATCCAATCAGCCAATCAGATTGAGCTTGCATTCTATTGGCTGATCGGAACAGCCAATAGAATGCAAGCTCAATCTGATTGGCTGATTGGATCAGCCAATCGGATTGAACTTGAATCTGATTGGCTGATTCAATCAGCCAATCAGATTTTTCCTACCTTAATTCCGATTGGCTGATAGTGTCCTATCAGCCAATCAGAATTCGAGGGATGCCATCTTGGATGACGTCCCTTAAAGGAACCTTCATTTGTCAGGAGTCGCCAGAAGAAGAGGATGGATCCGTGTCGGCTGCTTCAAGATGGTCCCGCTCTGCGCCGGATGGAAGAAGATAGAAGATGCAGCTTGGATGAAGATGTTTGCCGGTCCGGATCTCCTCTTCTTGCCGTATAGGATGAAGACTTTGGACCCTCTTCTGGACCTCTTCTTGCCGGATAGGAGGAAGACTTCGGACCCTCTTCTGGACGGATCAGTGATACCCGGCGTGGTGAAGACAAGGTAGGAAGATCTTCAGGGGCTTAGTGTTAGGTTTTTTAAGGGGTGTTTGGGTTAGATTAGGGGTATGTGGGTGGTGGGTTGTAATGTTGGGGGGAGGTATTGTATGTTTATATAAATGCAAAAGAGCTGTTTTCTTTGGGGCATGCCCCGCAAAAGGCCCTTTTAAGGGCTGGTAAGGTAAAAGAGCTTTACAATTTTTATTTTAGAATAGGGTAGGGCATTTGTTTTATTTTGGGGGGCTTTGTTATTTTTTAGGGGGCTTAGAGTAGGTGTAATTAGTTTAAAATGCTTGTAATCTTTTTTTATTTTTTGTAATTTAGTGTTTGTTTGTTTTTGTAATTTAGTGTTTGGTTTTTTTTGTTATTTAGTTTAGTTGATTTAATTGTAGATAATTGTAAATAGTTTATTTAATTTATTTATTGATAGTGTAGTGTTAGGTTAATTGTAGGTAATTGTAGGTAGTTTATTTAATTAATTTATTGATAGTGTAGTGTTAGGTTTAATTGTAACTTAGGTTAGGATTTATTTTACTGGTAATTTTGTAATTATTTTAACTAGGTAGCTATTAAATAGTTATTAACTATTTAATAGCTATTGTACCTGGTTAAAATAAATACAAAGTTACCTGTAAAATAAATATTAATCATAAAATAGCTACAATGTAATTATTATTTATATTGTAGCTATATTAGGGTTTATTTAACAGGTAAGTATTTAGCTTTAAATAGGAATAATTTATTTAATAAGAATTATTTTATCTAGTTAGAATAAAATTATATTTAACTTAGGAGGGTGTTAGGGTTAGGGTAAGACTTAGCTTTAGGGGTTAATACATTTATTAGAGTAGCGGTGAGGTCCGGTCGACAGATTAGGGGTTAATAAGTGTAGGTAGGTAGCGGCGACGTTGAGAGGGGCAGATTAGGGGTTAATAAATATTATGTAGGGGTCGGTGATGTTAGGGTCAGCAGATTAGGGGTACATAGGGATAATGTAGGTAGTGGCGGTGTGCGGTCGGCAGATTAGGGGTTAAAAAATAATAATAGAGTAGCGGCGATGTGGGGGGGCCTCGGTTTAGGGGTGCATAGGTAGTTTATGGGTGTTAGTGTACTTTAGAGCACAGTAGTTAAGAGGTTTATGGACCGGCGTTAGCCCAGAAAGCTCTTAACTCCTGGCTTTTTTCTGCGGCTGGAGTTTTGTCGTTAGATTTCTAATGCTCACTTCAGCCAAGACTCTAAATACCGGCGTTAGAAAGATCCCATTGAAAAGATAGGATACGCAATTGGCGTAGGGGGATCTGTGGTATAGAAAAGTTGCGGCTGGAAAGTGAGCGTTAGACCCTTTCCTGACTGACTCTAAATACCAGTGAGCGGTAAAAACCAGCGTTAGAACCTCCTAACGCTGGTTTGGACGGCTAATGCAGAACTCTAAATCTAGGCGTTAGAGAGAACAATGGAAAAATATCATTTTACTACTTAACTATCATGCCCCCCACTGAAAGTGTAATCTCTTCTGCTGGCTGTGTTTACTTAGGCTATTCAATAGAATATACTTCAGTATAGAAACTTTCAGTATAGGTTGGGATACCACAGGCTAAATCAGCTATTTCAAATGCCAAAATAGGGGTAAAGGAGCTACTTGTAAACATTTTAAAACACTCCAGCGGGTAAAATGAATCGTTGGTAACAATTTAAAGGGGAGAAATGTTTTGAGTGAACTGTCCCTTTAAAGGGACATGAAATACAATGTTTTTATTTCATGATTCAGATAAAAAAACTTTCCAATTTACTTATATTACCTGATTTGCTTCATTCTCTTGATATCTTTTGTTGAAAAGCATATCTGAATAGGCTCAGTAGCTGCTGATTGGTGGCTGTACATAGATGCCTTGTGTGATTGGCTCACCCATGTGCATTACTATTTCTTCAACAAAGGATATCTGATGAATGAAGCAAATTAAATAAAATAAGTAAACTGGAATGTTGTTTAACATTTAATTTTATAACTGAATCATGAAGGAAACATTTTGGGTTTCATGCCCTTTTAATGATTCAGATAGAACATGCCATTTTTAGAAAATGTCATTTTAAGTGAAAACCTATTTATAGTATACTGTCCTTTTAAAGGGACATGAAACACACATTTCTTGTTTCATGAGTTAAAAAAAAACCTGCAATTTTATTCAACTTTATAATTTACTACTATGTCATTTGATCCATTCTCTTGATATCATTTGCTGACAAGCATATTAGATTTGCTCATTAGCTGCTGATTGTTGGCTGCACATAGATGCCTCATATGATTGGCTCATTTATGTGCATTGCTATTTTTTCAACAAAGGATATCTGAAGAATAAATCAAATGAGATAATAGAAGTTAATTGTAATGTTGTTTAACATTGTATTCTCTATCTGAAACATGAGATAATTATTTTGTGTTTAGTGTCCCTTTAGTAGAAATATACAGACAGAATGAAGGTACTCACCAAGCAGCCATCCTCCCGAGAGTGTTCCATTTTCAAACAGCTGCAATAAGGAGGTCTGGCGCAGGATGTAGGAATCATGTGCACTCCCTGGAAAGCCTGCATACACATGTCGGAATTTCAGAGTGGTATCGCAGACCATCTGGCAATTCAATGAGTAAAACCCTTTCCTGTTAATATAGAGGAGTGACTCCTCATGTGGGGCAACGATACGCACATGTGTGCAATCAATTGCCCCCATGACATTGGGAATACCCCCCAGTCGATAGAAGCCTTGTTTAAGACGGTTCCATTCCTGGGGGGTACGGGGGAAATGAATGTATCGCTGTGTCTGGTTATCTAGAGCAGTCAAAACCTCCCCTAGAATCCTGGAGAATATTTTTCCCTGACCTCCACTTCTGTCATCCCAAACAGGGTGACCCTAACCCTGTGTATCCTTGGTGCTCTTCCCCTCTGCTGATGCCTTCGTCTTATAGGCCCTGCTGGCCTATGGTCAGCTGCAGCAACAGCAGCATGGGGAGCACCAGGAACAGGGACAACAGCAGGAGGAGCAGGGACAGCAGCAGCAGCAGCAGGAGCAGGGACGGCTATAGCACCATGACCAGGGACCTCAGCAGCAGGAATATCATCCAAATCAGGGGCTTGTAGGGGTTCCAGCACCCCTTGTGCCCCACGACGCTGTCTCTCTAAGAACACAATATATTGCAAGGGAAACATGGTGGCTAATGAGGGTGTGCATTTGCAGGTGTTTTAAGGCTGCAGTTGAGAGGTTGTACTGTTTGTGATTGGTTTGACACACTTGCAGGGGGAGGAATTATGAATGCTTAGATGTTTAACTGTTTGAGATCTGCTGCTGATATGTATGTGATTATGTATATGTCTGTTAAGCCCTCAGAGAGTTACGTTGGTTTGTCAGTGCAAGGGTTACTGCGCCTGCAATTTGTGGCAAGGTGAAAATGGAGTATATTTTCTGAAATCTGCGCGCGTAAGTCCTTACGCTGTATATTGGATACCAAACTGCACATGTTTTGTATGTCAGTCTATGGGCCAAAAAACTACGGGCGAAGGCAGAAATATACGAGCGTAACTTCTAAGTTACACCGTATATAGGATACCAAACCCGCGCAAAATTTGGCGTCGCCGGATTTTGCGGGTGACGATTTTTATCGGATCGAGCCCATTTAGTGGAATGCCCTTAAGCACAATCAGTGATAGAAGAACTTTTATTCAAAGAGGCTTACGGATAGAAATGCTCTCAAGCATACAATCTACAGTACAGACACACAGGAAGTGTGAGGAAAGGAAATTCAGAAACATAGTTAAAGTAACTTAAGAGTTAGAAAGAATTAATCTATAAGTGAGAGAATGTGTGTACTAAGAGAAGGGGGAGGAAGATGGTGTTACATTAAAATATAGGGAGCAATGTAGCAATATAAAAAGGAGTAGGAAAAGTAAAAAAAGTTATGTGGCAGAATTTGCAACTGTAAATACAAACAAATAAAAACATTAATTGGAACCCTCAAAATCTTCAGTAACGTAATGCTGACTAATGCAGCCTAAATAACTGACTCATGCTACCTATGAATCATGTGTTTAAATCTGTGTTATTATTTTGTAACTATTCCAGTATAACTTAAGAAGGCAGCTGGCAAAGGTTTCATAAATGTGCCCTTTATTGGTATAATGTTCTTATATTTACAAAGAAAACTTACTTAAAGGCACAGTACACTGTAAAAATATTTTTCCCTTAATTTTTTTTCTAATGACTTGTTATACCAGCTGCAGAGTATAAAATGTATGAGAAATTGCATTTTCAGGTTCCTATTGTATATATAAAATAGCTAGTTTTGTACTTTGATACCACATCCTATTAAGGGCTTGATTACAAGTGGTACACTAACTGTTGCGCACAAGCGATATCGGGTTTTGCGCTCGTCAGAATATAGCTTGCGTATTACAAGTTGAAAGTAAACATGATCGCAAGACTGCAATCGGATTTTACGCTCGTCGGGTTAGCATGATTGAAACCCTCACATAAAGGGTAGTGCATTAAAAAAGTTGCACTAAACACAACATAAATATCTTTATAATTACAGTTACACTGATTTAAACATTATCTTAAACATTAACCATTATCTGATAAAAATTATTCATATAAATATTCAAAATTTTATAAGGGTTAAAAGATTTATGGTATATGACAAAGTGTTTGACTGCAAATGGCTATAATGGTCTAAAATACAAAAGATAGAGGGCACCACATGGTGCAAATCAAACAGGTACACCAAAAAGTAGATATGAAAGAGGTGTTAATCCTACTCACGTGGTAAGAAGCACAATAGTGCTATACAAGCAGGCAGAAACCAAAAAGTCGTCCGGCAGACTCTTAGGCACACCAGGAGCAGGGGATATCCTCGTCCCACCAGAGGGAGTTGAGAGAAAATCCTAAATGGCTCAGGGAATGTGAGGCCATGGTCAATGGTAATGACCAATACTCCAAAATGACCAGTGACCGTCAGAGGTGAAGTCCAAATAATTGGAGTGCAGCAGCAGATTGCAGCAGATTATAAATGGATAAAAATTTAATAAAAAGGTTAAAACAACAGCAATGCATTTCTCAGTGGCACAGCACTGTTTCCTCAGGCTATAATGTATAAAATGTATATATACATACATATACATGCCTAAATATGTGTATGCATTTATATATATATATATATATATATATATATATATATGTGTGTGTGTGTGTGTATATATATATATATATATATATATATATATGTGTGTGTGTGTGTATAGATGTGTGTACAGATGTATTTATGTGTTTACTGTATATTTACTGTACATATTTCAAATTCCAATGTTCTTAATTTACAGGATAATGTAATTTCCATTGCAAATACATACTTCTATGTATGTATGTATGTGTAGTTTGGTATCCAGTATACAGCGTAAGGACTTACGAGCGCAGATTTCAGAAAATCTACTCCATTTTCATCTCGCCACAAATTGCAGGCGCAGTAACCCAAATATATGAAGGGACTTAATAAAATAGAAGCTGAAAGCATTTTTCACAAAAAAAATAAATGCCAAAACAAGGGGTCACAATCTAAAGTTAGAGGGTAGCAGATTCAGGAGAAATTTAAGGAAGCATTTTTACAGAAAGGGTGGTGGATTCATGGAATGAACTTCCATTTGAGGTGGTAAACACAAAGACTGTAAAGGAATTTAAAAATGCCTGGGCCATGCATAAGGCTATCCTAAGGAAAAAGTAACATGTAATATGGGTAGACTTGATGGGCCTTTTTGGTTCTTATCTACCGTCAAATTCTATGTTTCTATGTTTCTATGTAATAATGTTTAATACGTTTTATTAATATTTTTAATATTTTATATGTAATATTTCAATAAGGCTTATTGAGGTTAGCAATTCTTTATGTGCACTTACCCGACACTGCGTTAGACCTAAATCGCAAAACCCGAAGAGCATTATGCATATTTTACATTCCTATGTTCTCCACATATAAAAAAATATTTTTTTTATTGAATATATATTTCTATATGACTGATAATGTTAGTGTAAAATAGATGTCTATACCTATTTTGCTATAGGAATAGATATACAGGTACTGTGTATGTATATACTGTATATATATATATATATATATATTTATATATATATATATATATATATATATATATATATAACATATACAAGAGAGAGAAAACACTAGTGGATTATACCAAAGTATACATAAGTGATAGTATCACTGTCGGCTGTTCCTTGAAAAGTGTTGGTGGATGTAATCTCCAACGCACAACATAGGGGAATATATATATATATATATATATATATGTTATATGCCGTATCAAAAAGATATAAGTCAAACTCCAGACAAGACACTTGTTCAACCCCCGATAGGTGATAGTATTAGAATTAGCTTAACCGTCTTGACCATATCATTACATATACATAGGAGCGGGAGTTATTTCAAATATGAGCAGTCTGTGCTCGGCAGCTAGTAGCTGCGTCAACTCACCACCACCTAGTACTAGGCTGACCATACGTCCCGTTTTGAAAGGGACAGTACCGTTATTTTATGTTTCTTCCCCTGTCCCGTCGTTTCTTTAATAATATTCATTTTGTCCCGTTTTGAGGGTTATTAGACCGTGCGGCCAGCGCAAGTGTCATTTTTTAGCACACACACCGCTTACTAACATTTTTTAAACTCCCTGCCGGTGGGAAGGGCAGTTTTTTTTTAACTGCAGGGTTTGGGTTGGGTGGCCATGCCCACATGGTCCACAGCACCGCGTCTATGCCGCCCGCACTCAAAATTAGGAGCATGATCAGTAAAAGCAATTGACAGCATGTCAGTACTCAGTCGTGAGCTGTCAGACTGAGCTGAGGAGAGAGATTGGTCACAAGAGGGAAGTTAGAACTACTAGCTAGTGCCTAGTAAGGACAGGAGTCGGACTAGATCTGTCATCATCTGATGTGATGATCATCTGCCTCTGCCATCACCTGAATTAGTGGCTGACCATCACCAGAGAGATAATTCTTACCATCTTCTTGTGTTACAGTGTGAACATACAAACATAGTGATCAAGTAGATCAACTGTCTAAGTTCTGCAAGAATTGTGCATGGCCAAAGTAAGACCAGTGTCTGTGCCTGTCAATCAATTAAATTGTCATTTATTATGCTTATTATTATGCTGCTGCAGTGCTGGTTGTACAGACGTTATAAATAACAATTATCATTATCAAGTAACTTTTTCCACATTTTTCTGTTCTTCCACCACGTAACAATGATTTTGGGTAACTCAGCTAAGGATAATTGTTGGCTCAATAGTTTATATTCATGTCATAAAAGAACTTTTGTTAAAATCGTACTTTTTCCTTATGAATAAAGAATATTAACCCCGTCCCGTTTTTGACATCTCAATGTCCCGTTTTTGTCTCAAGGAAATATGGTCAGCCTACCTAGTACAGTCTTTCTCTGTGTATCTGTTCTTTCAAACGCCTAGGATACGTGTATACAGCGTGCTGTCCAACGCACACCTGGTAAATTGTTTCTTTTCACTTCCTCCTCTCCTTGATTACACAGTGTGCACAGCTTGTTTAGATCAAAACACTGGGAGACTCTGTTGTGGGGGAGGTGTGTCTTGTCCTCAGCCAATCACGCTCTTTGGAAGCCGTTACTTTTTCACACTCAAAGGATCAGCTGGGGAGCTCTGTCAGCCTAACGAATCCTGGTCAATAAAAGTATTGTAATACGAAGCAAAAGAGTATCGTAGGCTGATGTAGTAAAAAACGGTTCTTTATTCATCCAAATGATGATAAAAAGACCAAGGAGGTCTACAGCAAACAGGTTACAACACACACAGCAGTGAGCATTGAAATGCTGACATGTTTCGGCCTGGGGCCATAATTGTAGCTATTCAATACACCTGCACTAAAAATATTTAAAAGCAGTGCTCAATGTCTATTGGTCAATATATGATCCAATCAAATATATGAAATTGTAGGTGTGTTGCAGTCTACACTTATGTGGACCGATTAGCCAGTTATTAACCTTAAAATAAATCTTAACTAAATTCCTAGTGCGTGTTAGCAAGTTAACATATGCTTGAATACATATAGATACACAGAAATTGTGATAAATGAATACATATGGGTGAATATAGGTAAATGAATACACAAATAAACACATAAATGAACAGTAGTCACTTGTGTTAAAGGAACCATGTCCCCACAAATTGTCAGATATCTTATCTGTTTGTTTAATGGCATACTAACATATGTATATCAAATATATGCGGTAGGAAAATGCAATATCCTACCATATCAGATTTTATGTGATTGTATAGAATTTTATAAAGCAATGAAGAGTTACCTGGGCATATCCACATATGTAATGTTCCAACTGAAACATGGACTAAAAGAGAATGTATTCCTTTTTTAGATAAATGTTAAACCTCTTTAATATAGGACTAAGCGAAAACACACAAACAATGCCCAAAAAGGTCAAATTCCCAAAAGGGTAAATAAAATCTGGAAAAGATGAGTACATGCGAATTCTATATGTACTCAAAATTAGATGGTCATATAGATACGTATATCGCATTACAAGATCACAATATAGTGTCAATAGGGAAGATATCATACAGTGTAGTGTATCTTTAAAGAAGGGATATCATGATGTTATAAAGGATGGTATCACAGTGAGAGAGAGAGAGAATGCCCAGGCATTCTTATTTTGAGTAGTTGATTAGATCATATTCTGAATTTAAGCCTGTAGGAAATCTTGTTTTTAATTTAAAGATCCAAAACATTTCTCTTTTTCCTAAAATCTTGTTTTTATCACCACCTCTATGGGGTGATCTAATTTGTATTCAAAAGAAGTAGTTTTGAATACATATTGGGGTTTGGCTAACCCTTTCCTGTGCCCCAGAAAGGAAAAAAGAGGTGCTGTCTTTCACTATTTGCATGTGATCTAATTTGTTTCATTATTTGCCATCTTAGAGTATCTATTCTTTTTTGGTGAACTCTACTGAAGTGTTTGACTAGAGGTGACATATATGATGTAAGAGGATGTGCAATTTAAGCATTTGTCAATTTGATAGGTTTCCCCGTAACTGATGAAATAAACTTGTCTGAAAAAATTCCAAAATCACAAGGCCTGCATTTAGTTCTCCCACACCTATACATTTCTTTATGTGTTAGCCAGGAACCTTTGTTTGATGGTAATTCTAGGGGTAATTCGGAAGGGGATACAACATTCCCTAATGTTTTACATCTCCTATAGGAACAGCGTAAACCATTGTTTACACACTGATTCAACTTAGTGCCAGCTGCTAGGAGTCTAAAATGTTTCTTGACAATATTGCAGATAGCATTATAGTCTGTACTATAGTCAGTTACAAAAGTGACTTTTGGGGATCCACTATTTCCTTATTTTTGTTGGCCAGGAGTGTATCCCTGTTAATCAGATCCATTTGTTGCTGTGCTCTATCTATCGTGTGTTTAGGGTACCCTCTCTGTTGTAGGCATGTTCTCATTGCCTTACTTTGTGTTTTGTAGATAGTGTCCAATGTACAGTTCCTCTTTACCCTTATTAGTTGACCCTTTGCCACTGCGAAGGGAACATGCTTAGGGTGGCAACTAGTAGTGTGTAAAAGGGAGTTTTTGGTGATCGGTTTCCTATAGATGTCACATATAATTTTTCCTTCATCGCTTATTTCCAGGGTAAGGTCCAGAAAATGTATATGTTCTCTATGTGTTTCTGAAGTAAACCTCAGTTCTACATCATTATCATTTAAGAGTTCAAGAAACCCTTTAAGGTCATGGTCAGATCCTTTTCATACAAGTATCAAGTCATCAATATAGCGTTTAAAAAAGGCTATGTTGTCTTTATAGGGGTTCTCATCTCTATAGATGTGCGACAGCTCCCACCAATCCATGCCATGAACAGGTTGGCATAGGAGGGGCAAATTTTGCCCCCATTGCTGTCCCTCATCTCTGGAGGTAGAACTCTCCCTCAAATTTGAAGTAATTGTGGGTGAGCATGAACCCCATTGCTCTCAGTATAAAATCTCTGAATTCCTTGCTGTAGCTTGAAAATCTAGCTAGAAAAAACTCCACAGCCTTCAATCCATCAATTTAAGATAAGACAAAAGGGTTCAGTATAGCATCTAGCCATTGTGAAAGATATTCGGACATGGAGCCTATACCGCTCACTATTGGGCATCCCTGTACATAATTGGTGGATTTATGCACTTTAAGGAACAGGTGAAAAATAGGAACCACTGGAAGTTCAATTTACAGGTAGTCATGTGTTGCAGAATCAAAGAAATCTTCTTCTAGACCATCATCAAGTAGAGATTTCATTTCTATCTGATATGACTTTGCAGGGTCAGAGGTTAAATGATAGTAATTGTCAACATTGTTTAATTGTCTGAGTGCCTCTTGTACATAGGCCTTTCTATCAAGTGCAACTATAGAACCCCCCTTGTCAGCTACAATATTTTTTGTTGGCTTTAAGTTCTTGAATTGCCTACTTCTCTCTATATGTTAGATTGTGTATACTGTCCTTTGAGGAGGCTAGCTCTGTAAGATCTCTTTCAACTTTTTTATAAAAAGTCTCTAAAATAGGGCCTCTACTCTGTATCGGGTAGCACTCCGAGCTGTTCCTAAAGCCATTAAAGCTGTTATCATTAGTTTGAGAATCTCCTTGTGAAAAAGGGGTGACCAAAGAATTCAAGGTTTGCACATCACAAGATTCCTTAAAGTCAAGTGATGTTCCTCAAAGGATAGTATACACAATCTAACATATAGAGAGAAGCAGGCAATTCAAGAACTTAAAGCCAACAAAAATTTAGTAATAGGCAAAGCTGACAAGGGGGGTTCTATAGTGGTACTTGATAGAAAGGCCTATGTACAAGAGGCACTCAGACAATTAAACAATGTTGACAATTACTATCATTTAACCTCTGACCCTACAAAGTCATATCAGAGAGAAATTAAATCTCTACTTGATGATGGTCTAGAAGAAGGTTTCTTTGATTCGGCAACACATGGCTACCTGTTAATTGAACACCCAGTGGTTTCTATTTTTCACCTGTTCCCCAAAGTGCATAAATCCACCATTAATGTACAGGGATGCCCAATAGTGAGCGGTATAGGCTCCATGTCAGAACATCTTTCACAATGGCTAGATGCTATACTGAACCCTTTTGTCTTATCACTACTAAGTTATTTAAGAGACACAAAGCATGTGATTAAATTGATGAAGTTATGTGTGGGTGACAGTGGACGTTGTTGCTTTATATTCTTCAATCCCTCATATTGAGGGATTGAAGGCTATGGAGTTTTTTCTAGCTAGATTTTCAAGCTACAGCAAGGAATTCAGACGTTTTATACTGAGAGCAACGGGCTTCATGCTCACCCACAATTACTTCAAATTTGAGGGAGAGTTCTACCTCCAGAGATGTGGGACAGCAATGGGGGCAAAATTTGCCCCCTCCTATGCCAACTTGTTCATGGGTTGGTGGGAACTGGCCCACATCTATGGAGATTAGAACACCTATAAAGACAACATAGCCTTTTTTGATACTTGTATGGAAAGGATCTGACCATGACCTTAAAGGGTTTCTTGAACTCTTAAATGATAATGATGTAGGACTGAGGTTTACTTCAGAAACACATAGAAAATAATAAACATTTTCTGGACCTTACCCTGGAAATAAGCGATGAAGGAAAAATTATATGTTACATCTATAGGAAACCGATCACCAAAAACTCCCTTTTACACGCTACTAGTTGCCACCCTAAGCATGTTCCCTTCGCAGGGGCAAAGGGTCAACTAATAAGGGTAAAGAGGAACTATACATTGGACACTACCTACAAAGCACAAAGTAAGGCAATGAGAACACGCCTACAACAGAGAGGGTACCCTAAACACACGATAGATAGAGCACAGCAACAAGTGGATCTGATTGACAGGGATACACTCCTGGCCAACAAAAATAAGGAAAACAGTGGATCCCCCAAAGTCACTTTTGTAACTGACTATAGTACAGACTATAATGCTATCTGCAATATTGTCAAGAAACATTTTAGACTCCTAGCAGCTTACACTAAGTTGAATCAGTGTGTAAACAATGGTTTACGCTGTTCCTATAGGAGATGTAAAACATGAGGGAATGTTTTATCCCCTTCCGAATTACCCCTAGAATTACCATCAAACAAAGGTTCCTGGCTAACACATAAAGAAATGTATAGGTGTGGGAGAACTAAATGCAGACCTTGTGATTTCGGAATTTTTTCAGACAAGTTTGTTTCATCAGTTATGGGGGAACATATAAAATTGACAAATTCTTAAATTGCACATCCTCTTACATCATATATGTCATCACTTGCATTGAATGCCATCCTCAGTATGTAGGATTGACGACAAATGATGCCAATACTCGTATGAGGAACCATTTGTTGACAATCACAAAGGGTGAAGCCAGTACCCCTCTACTCAAACACTTCAGTAGAGTTCAACAAAAAAGAATAGAAACTCTAAGATGGCAAATAATTGAACAAATTAGATCACCCCCTAGAGGTGGTGATAAAAACAAGATTATAGGAAAGAGAAAGATGTTTTGGATCCTTAAATTAAAAACAAGAGTTCCTACAGGCTTAAATTCAGAATATGATCTGATCAACTACTGGAAATAAGAATGCCTGGACATTCTTTCTCTCACTGTGATACCATCCTTTACAACATCATGACATCCCTTCTTTAAAGATACACTACACTGCATGATATCTTCCCTATTGACACTATATTGTGATCTTATAATCGGATATACGTATCTATATGACCATCTAATTTTGAGTGCATATAGAACTCACATGTACTCATCTTTTCCATATATTATTTACCTTTTTGGGAATTTGACCTTTTTGGGCATTGTTTGTATGTCATCGCTTAGTCCTATATTTAAGATTTTTACCATTTATATGACAATGTAATACATTCTCTTTTAGTCCATGTTTCAGTTGGAACATTACATATGTGGATATGCCCAGGTAACTCTTCATTGCTTTATAAAATTCTATAAAATCACATAAAATCTGATATGGTAGGATATTGCATTTTCCTACCGCATATATTTGATATACATTTGTTAGTATGCCATTAAACGAACAGATAAGATATCTGTGGGGACATGCTTCCTTTAACACAAGCAACTACTATTCATTTATGGGGTTTTTTTGTGTATTCATTTACCTATATTCACCCATATGTATGTATATGCTAACACGCACTAGGAATTTAGTTAAGATGTATTTAAAGGTTAATAATTGGTTAATCGGTCCACATACGTGTAAACTGCAACACACCTACAATTTCATATATTTGATTGGATCATATATTGACCAATAGACATTGAGCACTGCTTTTAAATGTTTTTAGTGCAGGTGTATTGAATAGCTACAATTACGGCCCCAGGCCGAAACATGTCAGCATTTCAATGCTCACGGCTGTGTGTGTTGTAACCTGTTTGCTGTAGACCTCCTTGGTCTTTTTACCATCATTTGGAGGAATAAAGAACTGTTTTTTACTACATCAGCCTACGATACTCGTTTGCTTCGTATTACTATATATATTTATATATATATATATATATATATATATATATATATATATATATATATATATGTATTAATGAAAGGAAAGTCACCAGCGCTACAATCCAAATGAAAAAGCAGACTATCTCTAGTCTGTAGGTACAAACACAGAAGACACAAATAAATGTGCATTCACAGATAATGATAATACACCAAGTTAGATAGAGAATCAATGTGAGTAATACCAATACTACATATATAATATGACTAATGCCCACTCGGTTAGCTCTTTAAAATTTGTGCCGGGTAATCTGAAAATCCTACTCAACTCTTATGAAGAAGTGAATGTTATTCTTCGAAATGTGTAAGGTTTCACCAAGTGGGCATTCAGAACTATATGTACCTGCAGATTTTATTTATAAAGCGACAAAGCATTTTTAACAGCAATCAGTTATAGACCTGCTTTAATTATCTACCACGTCGTTTTTTTTATGAGGGATGAACTATTTTGAATAGCCTCTGTTGGTTGTGAGATGACTGGGATATTTTATTGCTTTAAAGCTTACCTCATTATGGATTGAGGTTTTTTTCTGTAAGTGTGTATTTGTCTGTAAATAAATCCTATACAGTTTATACAGTATTACGCTATGTGATTTATGTTTTTTATTCACATTAACCATTTCCATAATAAATCACCTACAACTGAGGGCTACAGGAGCAGAGATCACCACTTGAGAACACCACAGCAGGGATACCAAAGGGTGGATTTAGATTCCTCTCCCCCACACAGAGCTTCAACCTTACCTCATATGATTGCGGTGAGATCTGGTAAGCAGTATTATACACACCTGTGCGTGATTCCCTGCACTTGGAATTTGGTGAAAGAGGTAGTCTCCACAGAATTCTAAAATTTATATAATAACTATACGTAGAGACAGTTTCTGTGTGCTTATATATTTTTTTTATTTCCCTTTACATTATATATATATATATATATATATATATATATATTTATAATAAAAAATGGCATTGTTATGTATCAGTCTCGATATTTGGTTAGCGTGCATTGGGTTTTGTTTGCATGGAAACTTTTTACTTTCAACTTGTAATACGTGTACTACTGCTAACTGATGAGCTCGCAAAGCTTACTTCTAGTGAAGTTTAGCTTGAGCGAAAGCGCTAAATAGCACACCACTTGTAATCTGACTCTAAATTGGGTTGAGATTACAGATAAAATCAGATGTCATTATTTTATCACTTTGTGTACACACACTTGTTTGCTTATCATATCTGTCTGTAAATAGTTAAGCCCTAATGACCAAAAGTGCCACAAGGCAGCAACGTTTTTTAAAGGTATCTGCCACGATATTGAGCAAGCAGTCAAAATATTGCAAGCAGGTAACATCTGTGTTTATACATCGCAATGGGCGGACATGCTAATGAAACATTCCAAGCATCATCACCACCAACATTGATGATGTAAAGTAAAGGATATCTTTTAATTATATCAGCAAACAAAAAAAACATTCATGTTAACTCCTAAACCGATATAATTCTCCCTGCAAACTATCCCTATATCTTATTACTTAACCCCGCAACTATTAATACCTCACCACAAACTACCCCTACACTACTTAACCCCTAACAGCTAATCCCCCCTAAGATTTCTAGCCTAACACCCCCTAAGTTACAAACAACACCACTACCATTACAAAAAAAAAATACCAAAAAAAACAAACCTGTAAGACCTGTAAGTCCCTGCAAAAAGCCCATCTGCTTGAGAAAGGCTGAAGGAATCAGCTGAAATACGTAGCAGTGTGCTAAATACTTTTTAACTTTGACTGAATAACGACAACTTCACACAGCTTGGAGCTATATGTTCAACCGCAACTGAAGGGATTGGATCTAGAGTGGATCCGAAGTGGATAAGTACAGCTGACGATAATAACAGGCTTAATAACTTTCCACAGTAAGGTGAATCAAGCACCATAAGGATCAACTAGCCAAACAACAAGGAGATGGTAAGTTGAATCATAAAGATAAAAAAAAAGACAAGGAATGGCTTTTTCCGGTAATCGCCAAACGAGGTATTTCCAAAAAACAAAACTTTGTTACATGGGGGCCTATCTATCAAGCTCCGAATGGAGCTTGATGCCCCATGTTTCTGGCAAGCCTGCAGGCTCGCCAGAAACAGCAGTTATGAAGCAGCGGTCACAAAGACAGCTGCTCCATAACCTGTCCGTCTGCTCTGAGCAGGCGGACAGACATCGCCAGAAATCAACCCGATCGAGTACGATCAGGTTGATTGACACCCCCCTGCTGGTAGCCCATTGGCCACGAGTCTGCAGGGGGCTGCTGGTGCAATGCTGAATACGGCGAGCGTATTGCTCGCCGTATTCAGTGAGGTCTGGTGGACCTGATCCGCACTGTCAGATCAGGTTCGCCAGACTTTCTTAAATAGGGGCCTAAGTGTCTAAGTGTCGGTGAACAACTTAAAGAAAGTTTTACATAACAGACTCTTTCACAAAGTATCTAAATTGTTGATGTACAACATATAGGAAGCTTCCTGCAATTTATTGTTTTTATATTTGGTCAAATATGTATTTTTCTTATGTATTTTATCTATGTATTTAAATCGATTTATATTTTTTCTGAAGAAGTTTTTATGAATCAACGATTGATCAATTTTAAATAACCTTCCTTTGCATAGGATGTAATTGCACAGCACATTTATTAGGCAATAAAAGATACAGAATACACTATATAGAGTCATTTATTAAAAACTACATAACTATTTTTATCATTATTTGTCTAATAGTTTATAAAATATATTTTATTTGCTCAATCACTATAGTACTCTTCATTGTTTAACTTAATCCTCTTAGAACAAGTCAGTTCTCTCTAAACTTTAAGACTGTATATCCCCGCATTGGGTTATAGAGGCGCACCTTGAAAAATAACTTTTTAAATTGTATCTCTTTATCCCATTATTTAGGTTTTGGGTTTTAAAGGTGTTTAGTTTGTTGATCCTTTCTATTTGAGTGAAATCCCCCACTTTTAGCTTACCGCAAACCTACTTACGTAAATTTTGTAAAGGCTTTTTTTCTATGGGACTTCCATAGCGCCGGTATTACGAGTTTGTCATGGGAGGCCAAAAAGTGAGTGGTGCACCCTCTAACGCCAAGATTCCTAATGCATTCTAAAGTCAATAGTTATGAGTTTTACACTACAAAGCCGTAGCATAAAACTCATAACTAAAGTGCTAAAAAGTACACTAACACCCATAAACTACCTATTAACCCCGAAACCGAGGCCCTCCCGCATCGCAAACACTAAAATAAAATTATTAACCCCTAATCTGCCGCTCTGGACATTGCCGCCACTATAATAAACATATTAACCCCTAAACCGCCATACTCCCACATCGTAAACACTAGTTAAATAATATTAACCCCTAATCTGCCACCCCTAACATTGCCGCCACCTACATTATGCTTATTAACCACTAATCTTCCGTCCCCAACGCCGCCGCCACTATTCTAAATTTATTAACCCTTTAAACCTAAGTCTAACCCTAACCCTAACACCCCCTAACTTAAATATAATTTAAATAAATCTAAATAAAATTAATATCATTAACTAAATTATTCCTATTTAAAACTAAACTACTCATAGGTGTCACTACAGGGGGGGCTATTGCCCCCCTCCTAGAAAATATTTGCCCCCCTGTATGCCCCCCTCTGCAGTCAGAAATCTCCTTCATCTGCCTGTACATGCTGACAGTTAAACACTAGTGCACTGCATATTTGATAAAAAATAAACTTTTATTTCAAGTTGCTTCACAGACTAGTAGCATGTCTGGCCAAATTAAAAATAGCAATGCATCTGAAAAGTTCAAAGTAGGACAACCTGCTGTCGCCACGCGTGTCATTTGGGTGTTTTTTTTTTGTAAATGTTTTTAATAAAGGGGCGTGGCTTACTTATGCTCTGTGATGTTTCACCAATTACAACTGTGGGCAGAGCTATGCAAACAGACTAATTACAAAATACCGGGTTTAGGTTTACCGGAGAGAGCTGGAGGAGGTAGGTTACTTTGAGTGAGGTATTGAGAGTTACATGATTGCGTGCTGCATGGGAGATAAAGTAATGTTTCAGCATGTTATTTAGTAAAGTGACAGTGGGTAGTTCTGTTGTAGTATGTGACATGTCTATGTGACTTAGTGATTTAATGAGACTGAGTGGCACTGTGTTATGTTATCTAGTGTATAAGAAAGTGAGGTAGTGATTTTATTTAAATGCTATATGATTTAGAAATTCCTTTCCATCAAAATCTGGTTTAATGTGGATAAATTAAATGGTTTAAAATTAAATAAGGTATGAAAGTGATATACATAGTATAATCATCATGTGTATCACAGTGATTTTCTATGGGTAAATGATTTCATGTGTGTCATTGCATTTGGAACGTATAACTTATTTTTTGGCAGTAATTTGATGTGGTTGTGATTATGTTGAATTGTGTATGTGTGTGTGTGTGTGTATATGTATATGTGTGGACTGTGTATGTGTGTATATGCATGTGTGTATATGCATGTATGTGTGTGTATATGTATGTGTGTATATATATATATGTATATGTGTGTGTGTGTATATGCATGTATGTGTGTGTATATGTATGTGTGTATATATATATATATATATATATATATATATATGTATATGTGTGTGTGTTTATGTGTGTGTATATGTATGCGTGTGTTTATTTGTGTGTATATACATGTATGCGTGTGTGTGTATGTGTATGTGTGTGTGTGTATATGTATGCATGTGTGTGTCTATGTATGTACGCATCTGTACAGGGAGTGCAGAATTATTAGGCAAATGACTATTTTGACCACATCATCCTCTTTATGCATGTTGTCTTGCTCCAAGCTGTATAGGCTCGAAAGCCTACTAACAATTAAGCATATTAGGTGATGTGCATCTCTGTAATGAGAAGGGGTGTGGTCTAATGACATCAACACCCTATATCAGGTGTGCATAATTATTAGGCAACTTCCTTTCCTTTGGCAAAATGGGTCAAAAGAAGGACTTGACAGGCTCAGAAAAGTCAAAAATAGTGAGATATCTTGCAGAGGGATGCAGCACTCTTAAAATTGCAAAGCTTCTGAAGCGTGATCATCGAACAATCAAGCGTTTCATTCAAAATAGTCAACAGGGTGGCAAGAAGCGTGTGGAAAAACCAAGGCGCAAAATAACTGCCCATGAACTGAGAAAAGTCAAGCGTGCAGCTGCCAAGATGCCACTTGCCACCAGTTTGGCCATATTTCAGAGCTGCAACATCACTGGAGTGCCCAAAAGCACAAGGTGTGCAATACTCAGAGACATGGCCAAGGTAAGAAAGGCTGAAAGACGACCACCACTGAACAAGACACACAAGCTGAAACGTCAAGACTGGGCCAAGAAATATCTCAAGACTGATTTTTCTAAGGTTTTATGGACTGATGAAATAAGAGTGAGTCTTGATGGGCCAGATGGATGGGCCCGTGGCTGGATTGGTAAAGGGCAGAGAGCTCCAGTCCAACTCAGACGCCAGCAAGGTGGAGGTGGAGTACTGGTTTGGGCTGGTATCATCAAAGATGAGCTTGTGGGGCCTTTTCGGGTTGAGGATGGAGTCAAGCTCAACTCCCAGTCCTACTGCCAGTTTCTGGAAGACACCTTCTTCAAGCAGTGGTACAGGAAGAAGTCTGCATCCTTCAATAAAATCATAATTTTCATGCAGGACAATGCTCCATCACACGCGTCCAAGTACTCCACAGCGTGGCTGGCAAGAAAGGGTATAAAAGAAGAAAATCTAATGACATGGCCTCCTTGTTCACCTGATCTGAACCCCATTGAGAACCTGTGGTCCATCATCAAATGTGAGATTTACAAGGAGGGAAAACAGTACACCTCTCTGAACAGTGTCTGGGTGTCATGGTCCTATCTTACACATTCCACCTTAATATATACTTTGCCATATCAAGCCTATACCACCTTAACATTGTCTCCTCCTGCCTATAAAGCCTGCACTGTCTAATTACTCTTTGCTGGTTTATTGAAGTGATTAACTCACAACTCCAGCTTGTATCCTGGTGAAAGAAAGTACTCGGCTGCATTTAAACTACTTCACTTGCACACCTTGGCAAAAGCGCTGCTTGTTGTCTTCCTACCTGGCTTCCTCTGACGTCACTGCAAGCCATTCACTCCTCACACGCTGCTCAGGCCTGGCAGCGTTCCAACTTCACAGCGTGCACAGACTTCCAGCTGCTCTGACACAGCCTTCCGGATCTCAAGCACTCACAGTGCCTTCAGCTTGCAACAAGTATAGCGACACATGAGGTTATCAGGTTCCGTATAAGCTTTTACTTGTAGTGTTCTAAGTCTGCTACTCTCACTACTTCCATATTTAAGCTTGCCATAATATTGACATTCCTCTATGTGTTACACTGTATAAATCTGCCAGCAAGCTACTAGTACTACCATTACTAAATGGTTATATTAACTCCTCACCTGCAGTGTGCCATATTAAAAATGCTATGAGTACTAATCAGGGTATTTTCCTTAACTAGTTACTGCTCCTGTCTTGAGAAATATATATCCTTTGTTCTGCCTCTAAAGCATTCCTGTATTCATTACTCTTTGATATTGGAAGCTTATTGAGGCAATATAAATACAGATTAGGATTATATGCTTCCTTACTAGCGAGCATATTTCCCAGTTTGTTACATTAACATATTACCACAGTTCTACTTCTAAAGTACTAAAGATAAGTAAAGAATTGTCACATAAACAAGTGATTTCTTACATAATAAACCAGCCTTAAAAAAAAAAAATAAAAAAAAAAAAAAAATTTGTAACTATGGAGCCATCAGATGTGGCCCCCCAGCTACATAATTTAAACCAGCGCCTGGACAACTTAACTCAGGCATTTAGAGATATACAGGTGGAAAACCAAAGTCTCAAAGCCTGTCTTAGAGAAGTGTTGGCCAATAGGAATGCTGGAAATGACCACCAGGCTGAGCCCCAGGTTTCTTACCCTGAGAAATTTACTGGTGATAGATCCACTTTTCGCCAGTTCAGAAACGCCTGCCTGTTGTTATTCGATTTAAAACCGAGAACTTATCCTACAGACAGATCCAAAGTATTAACTGTTCTTTCATACCTGCGAGGGGAACCTCGGGCCTGGGCTGACTCATTTTATGAGTCCCAGGACCCAATTCTGAATTCTTTTGATGCCTTCTTAAAGGCTTTATCCAACCTTTATGATGATCCTTATCGTCAGTTTACTGCTGAGACTAAACTCAGAGGACTCAAACAGTTAAAAGCTCCAGTGGAGGAGTATATTACTCGTTTCAAGATTTGGGCCAGAGATTCGCTCTGGAATGAGGTCTCTCTCAAGAATCAGTATCGAATGGGGTTGTCAGAGGAAGTAAAGGACGAACTCTCCAGAACTGGCATACCAGATCGCCTAGAGGATTTCTATACTTTAACAACTACTATAGATCGCAGGCTCCGAGAGCGAAGGCAGGAAAAAGGTAGTTCTAGCCACCCCACACGCCGCTTGCTCCCGACTCCGCCTACTGCTACTGCTCCCCCTGACCAGCCTATGGACATTAGCTTTCTGAGAGGACCTCTCACTATGCAAGAAAAGACCAGACGCCGTAATCTCAATCTGTGTATGTATTGTGCTGGTACGCAGCATGTGGTTAAGGATTGTCCCCTGCTTCTGAAGCAAAAGCGAGGTAAGACAAAATCAAATAGTAACTGTCTTCACACAAAGTCAGCTACATCAACTTACTTTACCTTACCTTTACAATTACAGTGGGATCAGCACAGGATCAGAAGTAACGCCATCGTTGATACAGGCGCTTGTACCAATTTAATTGATGTTCGTTTGGTTCATTCTAATAAAATTCCTTTTCAGTTAAAAAGCATTCCACTGCCTCTCAAAGTCATTGACGGGTCACATTTAGCTTCTGGTCCGGTGTCACATCAAACTGTCCCTCTGTTAGTCACAACTCCTTCTGGTCACACTGAAACAATTACTTTCGATATCATATCCTCTCCTATTTACCCTATTGTACTGGGAATCTCTTGGCTTCGTTTACACCAACCCACTCTGCATTGGTCCACTCTTTCTCTCTCCTTCCCCTCCTCTTACTGTTCTAACACTTGCTTCCCTAGGAAACATATTTTGATCACATCCACTCCTGTCATACCAGTTGAATATTCTGATTTTTCAAACGTTTTCGATAAAAAAGAGGCAGAGGTATTGCCTCCCCATAGGGCCTATGATTGCCCCATAGATCTGCTGCCTGGTGCAACCATACCTCATGGTCATATTTATCCCCTCTCAAGACCTGAGTTACAACACCTTAAAACTTATATTACTGAGAATTTAAAAAAAGGGTTCATCCGTCCCTCCACCTCACCTGCAGCAGCAGCTATGTTTTTTGTAAAGAACAAGGATGGGTCTTTACGCCCGATAATAGATTATCGCGAGCTGAACAAAATAACAATAAAAAACAGATACCCACTACCTCTCATCCCAGAACTGATTGAGAGGTTACGTGGCGCCACAGTGTTCACTAAACTAGATCTGAGGGGTGCCTATAACCTTGTCAGAATAAGAGCCGGGGACGAGTGGCTGACCGCATTTAGGACTAGGTATGGTCTCTATGAGTATACGGTTATGCCATTCGGTCTGTGCAATGCCCCGGCGACATTCCAGAACTTCATTAATGATATTTTTAGAGATGTCCTTGACACGTTTTTGGTTGTCTACTTAGACGACATTCTTATTTACTCACCCTCTTTGACAGAACATATACAACATGTCAGGCTTGTGTTGTCTAGACTACAAACACATAGACTCTATGTTAAATTAGAAAAATGTTTGTTTCACGTCACAGAGGTGTCTTTCTTGGGTTATCACATCAGTAAGGGTCAGATAAAGATGGAGGATAACAAAATTTCAGCCATATCATCATGGCCTATACCCTCTTCTGTGAAAGAAGTTCAAAGGTTCTTGGGCTTCGCAAATTTTTATAGACGCTTTATTCAAAACTTTGCTGCCATCACAAAACCCCTGACAAATCTGACTAAGGGAAAGACTCCATTTTGTTGGACACCTGAGGCTCAAACCGCCTTTGACCAATTAAAGCATCTCTTTACCACCTCTCCGATACTCCATCTACCAAACACAAAGTGTCAATTCGTATTAGAGGTTGACGCATCAGAATATGCCATTGGCTCCGTGTTATCCCAGAGATCCACTCCTAAGGACTCATTACATCCTGTGTCTTATTTCTCTAGGCTCCTGACACCAGCTGAGCTGAATTATCCAGTTGGTGAAAAGGAGTTGTTGGCTATTAAGTCATCCTTTGACCAATGGAGGCATTTATTGGAGGGTACGGAGCAACCTATAGTGATATTTACTGATCATAAGAATCTACAGTATCTCCAGACAAACAGAACTCTTTCTTTCCGCTGGAGCCTCTACTTCTCTCGTTTCTCCTTCCACATTGCCTACCGTCCTGGCATACGGAATGGAAAGGCAGATGCTTTATCTAGAAGGGATAAAAAGCCTGAGTCTACTCAATTTCCATCCACCATCATTCCAAAATCTTCTTTTGTAGGTCTTCTATCAAATGATCTCACAGATCTAAAAACACATCAACAACAAGACATTACTAAGACCGCTTACACGCTTACCCCTGATAATGCTGGAATCCTCTACAAGGATTCAAGGCTATATGTTCCACCCTCGCTGCGAGATCAGGCAGTGTCCATTGCCCATGATTCATTATTAGCAGGTCATATGGGTATACACAAGACACTTGACCTTCTACAGAGGTATTTTTGGTGGCCTTCTATGAGAACCACTGTTAAAGAATACATCAAACTCTGCGTTACCTGTCAAACCTGTAAGCCCTCACACCAACCACCTCTGGGTTTACTACAGAACCTCCCTATTCCCGAATTTCCGTGGACTTCTGTCTCCATGGACTTTGTAGTTGATTTGCCTAAATCTGAAGGTTACACTGTCATTTTTGTTGTTGTGGATCTCATGTCAAAGATGGCACATTTCATTCCAACCGAAACTCTACCCACTGCACAAAAATCAGCTCAGTTATTTCTTAGAGAGATTATTCGTTTACATGGAATACCCACTACAGTACTCAGTGACAGAGGCTCACAATTCACCTCAAAATTTTGGAGACATCTTTGTAGCTCACTAGACATACATCAGTGTTTGACCACATCGTACCACCCACAGACCAATGGACAGTGTGAGAGAACCAACCAGTGGCTGGAGCAATTTTTACGTTGCTACTGTTCCCACAAACAAGAATCTTGGGCCACGTACCTCCCACATGCTGAGTTTGCATATAATAATACCACCAATACTTCTACGGGGTTTTCTCCCTTTTATATCAATTCAGGCTACCATCCCCGATTTCATCCATTGCCTATGACACACTCACCTTGTCCTCAGGTGAATGATCTCGTCAATTCCATCAAGCAGACTTACGTCGCCATACAGGATAACATCAAGCAAGCACAGGCCACCCAAAAGAGGTTCTATGACCTATGCCATCGCCCTCATCCTACCTACGCTGTAGGACAAAAAGTCTGGTTATCGACAAAGAATCTGAGGATTCCAACTCCTTGCAAGAAGTTTAACAAACTTTTTGTTGGTCCTTTTTCTATCATTGCTCTTCCAAACCCGGTTACGGTGACTCTACAGCTTCCTCCCACTTACCGCATTCACCCGACATTTCATGTGTCCCTCATCAAGCCTTGCTACTCTTCTACCCCTCTATCAGCCACTTCCCTGGGTTCTCCTACCCCGGATCCTGAGTACGAGGTCCAGGCCATTCTGGACTCTAGACGTTGGCATGGTGAACTGCAGTATCTGGTTCATTGGTCCGGGTACGACTCTTCGGAGGACTCTTGGGAACCCGCTTCAAATCTCTCTGCAGATAGGTTGGTCTCTTTGTTTCATCGGAGGCATCCGGATCGTCCTTCTCCCTGAAACCTCTTTGATGTTTCCTTGGGGGGGGAGTATGTCATGGTCCTATCTTACACATTCCACCTTAATATATACTTTGCCATATCAAGCCTATACCACCTTAACATTGTCTCCTCCTGCCTATAAAGCCTGCACTGTCTAATTACTCTTTGCTGGTTTATTGAAGTGATTAACTCACAACTCCAGCTTGTATCCTGGTGAAAGAAAGTACTCGGCTGCATTTAAACTACTTCACTTGCACACCTTGGCAAAAGCGCTGCTTGTTGTCTTCCTACCTGGCTTCCTCTGACGTCACTGCAAGCCATTCACTCCTCACACGCTGCTCAGGCCTGGCAGCGTTCCAACTTCACAGCGTGCACAGACTTCCAGCTGCTCTGACACAGCCTTCCGGATCTCAAGCACTCACAGTGCCTTCAGCTTGCAACAAGTATAGCGACACATGAGGTTATCAGGTTCCGTATAAGCTTTTACTTGTAGTGTTCTAAGTCTGCTACTCTCACTACTTCCATATTTAAGCTTGCCATAATATTGACATTCCTCTATGTGTTACACTGTATAAATCTGCCAGCAAGCTACTAGTACTACCATTACTAAATGGTTATATTAACTCCTCACCTGCAGTGTGCCATATTAAACATGCTATGAGTACTAATCAGGGTATTTTCCTTAACTAGTTACTGCTCCTGTCTTGAGAAATATATATCCTTTGTTCTGCCTCTAAAGCATTCCTGTATTCATTACTCTTTGATATTGGAAGCTTATTGAGGCAATATAAATACAGATTAGGATTATATGCTTCCTTACTAGCGAGCATATTTCCCAGTTTGTTACATTAACATATTACCACAGTTCTACTTCTAAAGTACTAAAGATAAGTAAAGAATTGTCACATAAACAAGTGATTTCTTACACTGGGAGGCTGTGGTTGCTGCTGCACGCAATGTTGATGGTGAACAGATCAAAACACTGACAGAATCCATGGATGGCAGGCTTTTGAGTGTCCTTGCAAAGAAAGGTGGCTATATTGGTCACTGATTTCTTTTTGTTTTGTTTTTGAATGTCAGAAATGTATATTTGTGAATGTTGAGATGTTATATTGGTTTCACTGGTAAAAATAAATAATTGAAATGGGTATATATTTGTTTTTTGTTAAGTTGCCTAATAATTATGCACAGTAATAGTCACCTGCACACACAGATATCCCCCTAAAATAGCGAAAACTATAAACAAACTAAAAACTACTTCCAAAAATATTCAGCTTTGACATTAATGAGTTTTTTGGGTTCATTGAGAACATGGTTGTTGTTCAATAATAAAATTAATCCTCAAAAATACAACTTGCCTAATAATTCTGCACTCCCTGTATATGTGTGTATGTATGTGAATGTATGTATGTATGTTTGTATGTGTGTATGTATGAGTGTGTATATATGTGTATGTGTGTGTCTATATATATATATATATATGTGTGTTTGTGTATGTGTGTGTCTATATATATATATATATATATATATATATATATATATATATATATATATACAGTATATGTGTATTTGTATGCGTGTGTGTATATGTATGTGTGACCAAATATATCCAAATAAGTACATTAATACATAAGTACATAAGTACATTAGTTCATTATACTTCATATTTCATGTATAGTTACATACAAAATTGTGTGTGTGGGTTGCTCTGCATTAAAATGCAGGGCCTATTTAAATAAGTGTGCAGGGCTGGTGGGGGCCTCACAATTTTTTTATGCCCAGGGCCCCACAAATGCTAAGGGTGACCCTGACGGGGAAACAAGCACAAAATACCACAGGAGCACCATAGTTCAGGATTCCCCCCTCCCTGGTAAGACTCAGGGAGGGGGGAAATAATTTTAGTTTAGATATTTTTAGTACCCCAATACAGCCCCTATCCACTCACTGCAGCTCCTGTCCCCTTACTACAGCCTCTATCTTATCACTACAACCCATATCTTCTCACTACAGCCTCTACCCACCTTCTACAGCCCCTATACTCCTACTACAGCCCCTATCCCTTTACTACAGCCCCTACCCCCTCACTACAGCCCCTATTCCCTCACTACAGCACCTATCCCTTCCCTACAGCCTCTATCTACCTTCTACAGCCCCCATCCCCTCACTACAGCACCTTTTTCCTCACTATAACCCCTATACCCCCAATACAGCTCCTATCTACTAACTACAGCCCCTTTCCACTCACAACAGCCTCTATACCTCACTACAGCCCCTATCCCCTCCCTACAGCCTCTGTCCCCTCACTACTACCCCTATCCACTCACTGCAGCTCCTGTCCCCTTACTACAGCCCCTATCTCCTCACTACAGCCCCTTTCCCCGCACTACAGCCCCTATCCCCTCAGTACAGCCTATATCCCCTCACAACAGCCTCTATATCTCACTAAAGCCCCTATCCCCTCACTACAGCCTCCGTCCCCTCACTACAGCCTCTATCCCCCACTACAGCTCCTATCCTCTCACTACAGCCCCTATACCCCTAATATAGCCCCTATCCCCCCTCTACAGCTATTACTATCAGGCAGCCTGCAGATTCTGGAATCTGAGTGATTCCAGCAGGTAAAGGGCTGAATATGCTTGAATCACTTAGATTCCAGTATGTACTGGCTGCCTGGGCATGATAGGATTGTGATTGCTAATAGGCTGAATGGGTGTGTCTGAGTGTGTCGTTGAGAGTGCCTATCGGTGAGTCTTTGAGTGTGCCTGTCTGTGTGTCTTAGTGTGTATGCCTCTGAATGTGCCTGTCTAAATGTGTGTCTGTGTGTGTCTTTGAGTCTGTGTGTATGAATGTGCCTATCTGTGTGCCTGAGCGTGTGTTTGTGCCTGATTGTGTGTTTGTGTGTGAGTGTGCCTAATTTTCATTTTGAATTAGGAAGTGACTGGCTTTGTAAAATTGCTACATGGTACTTATTATTAGATAGTTACACACACACACACCAACAAACACTCAGGGCCTGTTCATTGGTCTTCAATAGTGACATATTTAACATAGGGATTATCTGCAGAGCCCTGGTGTTTGCTAAAATTTCTTTCAACTATAAAGAAAACTTTTTGAGAATTTTCCTCTCTTTCTCAGGTCTGAAGCAATACCTGAGGAAGAAAGGAAAACTTTTCGAAAGCTTGTCTTTTGAAGTGAAGGTCCATGTTGATGATTTAGTGCCCAGTTTTTAATAAACCTATTAAAAACAAGGGCACTTTAATTCATCAAAATTGACATTTCACTGTTTTCTTCAAAAACTTACCTTTTTATCCTGAATGCCGCTCCAGCGATTCCCCCGGCCGTCGGAAGCCTCTGCAGACATCAGAAATGACGAATCAGGCTTCCTCCAATCACAGCTTCTCCCCCCCCCCCCCCCCTCGGGGTAATCTTGGCCTGATGCAACGCTGTGATTGGAGGAAGCCGGATTCATCATTTTGGATCGGCGAAGACGGCTTGCAACGGACGGAGGAAGTGCTGTAGTGGCTTTCAGGATTAAAAGGTACGTTTTTAAAGAAAACAGTGAAATGTCAATTTTGATAAATTAAAGTGCTCTTTTTAGTAATAGGTGTATTAAAAACCCAGGCACTAAATCATTAAAATGGACCTTCACTTTAAGTATTAGGTTAGTACAATAAAAAGGTATCATTGCATACTGCATTACTCTGGTATTTTGGAATCTTATTTATACTGTGTGTATGTGTATATATATATATATATATATATATATTTTTTTTAATTTTTTTTTTTTCAGTGGTATGATTTAGTGATGACAATTATTAGTGGCCCCCCAGTTTTGACTGTGGTATCTTATGTGCCCCCCTATATATTATTCCTAGAGTCGCCACTGTAGCTACTATATAACTAATAGTTACATTGTATCTAGCTTAGGGTTTATTTTTATTTTACAGGCAAGTTTGTATTTATTTTAACTAGGTAGAATAGTTTCTAAATAGTTATTAACTATTTAATAACTACCTAGCTAAAATAAATACAAATTGACCTGTAAAATAAAACCTTACCTAAGTTACACTAACACCTAACACTACACTACAATTAAATAACTTACCTAAATTAAATACAATTAAATAAATGAAATACAATTAGCAAAATTACAAAAAAAACCCCACTAAATTACAGAAAATAAACAACAAATTACAAGATATTTAAACTAATTACACCTAATCTAAGTGCCCTATCAAAATAAAAAAGCCCCCCCAAAATAAAAAAAAACCCTAGCCTAAACTAAACTATCAATAGCCCTTAAAAGGGCCTTTTGCGGTGCATTGCCCCCAAGAAATCAGCTCTTTTACCTGTAAAAAAAAAAATACAAACAACCTCCCAACAGTAAAACCCCCCAAATAAAACCCTAACAAAAAAAACCTAAGCTCCCCATTGCCCTGAAAAGGGCATTTGGATTGGCATTGCCCTTAAAAGGGCACTTAGCTTTATTGCTGCCCAAAGCCCTAACCTAAAAAAAAACACCCTATACACCCTTAAAAATCCTAACCCCCAAAGATTCACTTACCGGGAGAAATCTTCATCCAAGTGGCAAGATGTCCTCAACGAATCCGGCAGAAGTGGTCCTCCAGACGGGCAGAAGTGGTCCTCCAGACGGGCAGAAGTCTTCATCCAGACGGCATATTCTATCTTCATCCTTCCGATGCGGAGCGGCTCCATCTTCAAGACATCCGGCGCGGAGCATCCTCTTCAATCGACAGCTTCTTCGGAATGAATGTTTCTTTAAGTGACGTCATCAAAGATGGCGTCCCTTAAATTCCGATTAGCTGATAGAATTCTATCAGCCAATCGGAATTAAGGTAGAAAAAATCCTATTGGCTGATGCAATCACCCAATAGGATTGAGCTGGCATTCTATCGGCTGTTCCAATCAGCCAATATAATGTGAGCTCAATCCTATTGGCTGATTGGATCAGCCAATAGGATTGAAGTTCAATCCTATTGGCTGATTGCATTAGCCAATAGGATTTCTTCTACCTTAATTCCGATTGGCTGATAGAATTCTAATCAGAATCTAAGGGACGCCATCTTGCATGACATCACTTAAAGGTACATTAATTCCGAAGAAGCCGTCGACTGAGGAGGATGCTCCGCTCCGGATGTCTTGAAGTTGGAGCTGTTCCGCATCAGAAGAATGAAGATAGAAGATGCCATCTGGATGAAAACCTCTGCCCGTCTAGAGGACCACTTCTGCCTGTCTGGAGGATCACTTCTGCTAGCTTTGTTAAGTGAATCTTCGGGGGTTAGTGTTAGTATTTTTTAAGGGTGTATTGGGTGGGGTTTTTTTTTAGGTTAGGCCTTTGGGCAGCAATAGAGGTAAATGCCCTTTTAAGGGCAATAACCATCCAAATGCCCTTTTCAGGGCAATGGGGAGCTTAGGTTTTTTAGTTAGGGTTTCATTTTGGGGGTTGGGTGTGTGGGTGGTGGGTTTTACTGTTGGGGGGTTGTTTGAATTTTATTTTACAGGTAAAAGAGCTTTGGGGAAATGCCCTGCAAAAGGCCCTTTTAAGGGCTATTGATAGTTTAGTTTAGGCTAGGGTTTTTTTATTTTGGGGGGGCTTTTTATATTTTGATAGAGGTCTTAGATTAGGTGTAATTAGTTTAAATATCTTGTAATTAGTTTTTTATTTTCTGTAATTTAGTGGGGTTTTTTTGTAATTTAGCTAATTGTATTTAATTTATTTAATTGTATTTCATTTAGGTAAGTTATTAAATTGTAGTGTAGTGTTAGGTGTTAGTGTAACTTAGATTAGGTTTTATTTTACAGGTCAATTTGCATTTATTTTAGCTAGGTAGTTATTAAATAGTTAATAACTATTTAGTAACTATTCTACCTATTTAAAATAAATACAAACTTGCCTGTAAAATAAAAATAAACCCTAAGCTAGCTACAATGTAACTATTAGTTATATTGTAGCTATCTTAGGATTTATTTTATAGGTAAGTATTTAGTTTTAAATAGGAATAATTTAGTTAATGATATTAATTTTATTTAGATATATTTAAATTATATTTAAGTTAGGAGGTGTTAGGGTTAGACTTAGGCTTAGGGGTTAATAAATTTAGAATAGTGGCGGTAATGTTGGGGGTGGCAGATTAGGGGTTAATAAATGTAGGTAGGTTGCGGCGATGTTGTGGGCAGCAGATTAGGGGTTAATAAATATAATGTAGGTGATGGCGATGTTGGGAGCAGCAAATTAGGGGTTAATAAATATAATGTAGGTGGCGGCGATGTTGGGGGCAGCAGATTAGGGGTTAATAAATATAATGTAGGTGGCAGCGATGTCCGGAGCTGCAGCTTAAGGGTTAATAAGTATAATGTAGGTGTCGGCGATGTCGGGGGTGGCAGATTAGGGGTTAATAAATATAATGTAGGTGATGGCGATGTTGGGAGCAGCAAATTAGGGGTTAATAAATATAATGTAGGTGTCGGCGATGTCGGGGGTGGCAGATTAGGGGTTAATAAGTGTAAATTTAGGGGTGTTTAGACTCTGGGTGTATGTTAGGGTGTTAGGTGTAAACATAAAATGTGTTTCCCCATAGGAATCAATGGGGCTGCGTTACAGAGCTTTACGCTGCTTTATTGCAGGTGTTAGGCTTTTTTTCAGCCGGCTCTCCCCATTGATGTCTATGGGGAAATCGTGCACGAGCACGTACAACCAGCTCACCGCTGACTTAAGCAGCGCTGGTATTGGAGTGTGGTATGGATCTCAATTTTGCTCTATGGTCACTTCTTGCCTTTTAACGCCGGGTTTAGAAAAACCTGTAATACCAGCGCTGTAGGAAAGTGAGCGGTGACAATAACGTGCAAGTTAGTACCACACCCCTCATAACGCAAAACTTGTAATCTAGGTGTTACTCTTTTCAAACCTATCATTTTTTAGAAACAGATCAGTTAGAGTATCTAGGCTTAAAAAACTCTGCCCATCCTACAAAATGGTATGGAGACAATGGCATGTATTTATCAAGCCGTCAACCGCAAATACGCTGGAATTCCGCGGCGTATTTGTTGTAAACCTGATTTGCCTTAGTTATCAAACCCTACAAACCGGCAAAAGTAGAATTTGGTCTGGATGATCACTTCTGCCTGTCTGGAGGACCACTTCTGCCGGCTTCGTGGAGGACTTCGGCCCGGTTGGGTGAAGACTTCTCAAGGTAGGGTGATCTTCAAGGGGTTAGTGTTAGGTTTTTTTTAAGGGGGGATTGGGTGGGTTTTAGAGTAGGGTTGGTTGTGTGGTTGGTGGGTTTTAATGTTTGGGGGGGTTGTAATTTTGTTTTTACAGGTAAAAGAGCTGATTACTTTGGGGTAATGCCCTGCAAAAGGCCCTTTTTAGGGCTATTTGTAATTTAGTGTAGGGTAGGGCTTTTTTTTATTTTGGGGGGCTTTTTTATTTTGTTAGGGGGATTAGATTAGGTGTAATTAGTTTAAAAATCTTGTAATTATTTTATTATTTTCTGTAATTTAGTGAGGGTTTTTTTGTACTTTAGATAATTTTTTAAAATTGTATTTAATTGTATTTAGTTTAATTTATTTATTTAATTATAGTGTAGTGTTAGGTGTAATTGTAACTTAGGTTAGGTTTTATTTTACAGGTATATTTGTATTTATTTTAACTAGGAAGTTATTAAATAGTTAATAACTATTTAAAGTGAAGGTAAAGTTTGGGCATTAAAAAATGATATTTAGAATCCTTTTCCAGTGTTAAACACAGTCGCTAAGTTTTTTTTTTCAATAAGTGTATTTTTTACATTATTTATATACCGTTATTTTTATGCTCGTTGCCTTGCGATTCTCCTCCCATTCAGCATTTCCGTCTTTCTTAGACAGTGACGTATAGAGCGGTCCCACCCGCTCTATACGTGTCTACTAGGCTCGTGCACATCGAGCATCTAACAAGGGCGCATGCGCATACTAACTCACTCTCACCTTGGCGCATGCGTTAATCGCGGTCTTCGGTGCGATCCAATGCGGTTGTAACTGCCTGCCAAATGATCGTGTTAATGCGCATGCGCTAAATGTGGACGCGCTCGCTTTGCTAGTATGAACAACGAAAAGTTACACATGCGCAGAAGAACCATCCACTCATTACGTCAATTGACGGCCGCCTAACGGCCAAAGAATCAATTGGATGTTTAAACAACGTGACCGTAGTTTAGAAAAAATAAAATTATTACGGGTTGATTTTAGGATGGCATAATCGATGCGAAATATAGCTAATATCTAAGGTAATATTAAAATATAGAAATAATGATGAATGAACATAATATTGATTTTGCTTGATATATTCATTGATTCATTGAAGAGCAGTTTAGTTTACCTTCACTTTAATAACTATTGTGCCTAGTTAAAATAAATACAAAGTTGCCTGTAAAATTAAAATAAACCCTAAGCTAGATACTATGTAACTATTAGTTATATTGTAGCTAGCTTAGAGCTTATTTTATAGGTAAGTATTTAGTTTTAAATAGGAATTATTTAGTTAATGATAGTAATATTTATTTAGATATTTATTTAGATATATTTAAATTATATTTAAGTTAGGGGGTGTTAGGGTTAGGGTTAGACTTAGGTTTAGTGTTTAATAAATTTAATATAGTGTCAGCGACGTTGGGGGCGGCAGATTAATGTTAATAATTGTATTTATGTGCGGCGGGGTCCAGGAGCGGCGGTTTAGGGGTTAAACATTTTATTTAGTTGCAGCGGGGTCCGGGAGTGGTGGTTTAGGGGTTAAACACTTTATTAGAGTTGCGGCGGGGTCCGGGAGCGGCGGTTTAGGGGTTAATACATTTATTAGAGTTGCGGCGGGGTCCGGGAGTGTCGGTATAGGGGGTAAAACAGTACAGTATAGTGTGGGTGTTTAGTGACAGGGTACGAAGAAATCTGTAAAAAAGCAGAATAGCAGCGAGATCGATGACTGTTAGTTAACAACAAATATACACCTAGATTACAAGTTTTGTGCTATAGAGGGTGCAAAACAAACGCAACAAAAGTTGCGTTATTTCACCCTCCATAGCGCTGCCATTACGAGTTTTGAAAAAGCAGCCTTGTGCGTGCGATATGGTGGCGATGAGCTCCATACCGCACAAAATACAAGCTCCGCTTTGACGTGCTCATGCACGCTTCCCTATAGACATCAATGGGGAGAAAGTGTGTTACTCTTTTCAAACCTATCATTTTTTAGAAACAGATCAGTTAGAGTATCTAGGCTTAAAAAACTCTGCCCATCCTACAAAATGGTATGGAGACAATGGCATGTATTTATCAAGCCGTCAACCGCAAATACGCTGGAATTCCGCAGCGTATTTGTTGTAAGCCTGATTTGCCTTAGTTATCAAACCCTACAAACCGGCAAAAGTAGAATTTGGTCTGAATGATCACTTCTGCCCGTCTGGAGGACCACTTCTGCCGGCTTCGTGGAGGACTTCGGCCCGGTTGGGTGAAGACTTCTCAAGGTAGGGTGATCTTCAAGGGGTTAGTGTTAGGTTTTTTTTAAGGGGGGATTGGGTGGGTTTTAGAGTAGGGTTGGTTGTGTGGTTGGTGGGTTTTAATGTTTGGGGGGGTTGTAATTTTGTTTTTACAGGTAAAAGAGCTGATTACTTTGGGGTAATGCCCTGCAAAAGGCCCTTTTTAGGGCTATTTGTAATTTAGTGTAGGGTAGGGCTTTTTTTTATTTTGGGGGGCTTTTTTATTTTGTTAGGGGGATTAGATTAGGTGTAATTAGTTTAAAAATCTTGTAATTATTTTATTATTTTCTGTAATTTAGTGAGGGTTTTTTTGTACTTTAGATAATTTTTTAAAATTGTATTTAATTGTATTTAGTTTAATTAATTTATTTAATTATAGTGTAGTGTTAGGTGTAATTGTAACTTAGGTTAGGTTTTATTTTACAGGTATATTTGTATTTATTTTAACTAGGAAGTTATTAAATAGTTAATAACTATTTAATAACTATTGTGCCTAGTTAAAATAAATACAAAGTTGCCTGTAAAATTAAAATAAACCGTGGCGGGGTCCAGGAGCGGTGGTTTAGGGGTTAAAAATTTTATTTAGTTGCAGCGGGGTCCGGGAGTGGTGGTTTAGGGGTTAAACACTTTATTAGAGTTGCGGCGGGGTCCGGGAGCGGCGGTTTAGGGGTTAATACATTTATTAGAGTTGCGGCGGGGTCCGGGAGTGTCGGTATAGGGGGTAAAACAGTACAGTATAGTGTGGGTGTTTAGTGACAGGGTACGAAGAAATCTGTAAAAAAGCAGAATAGCAGCGAGATCGATGATTGTTAGTTAACAACAAATATACACCTAGATTACAAGTTTTGTGCTATAGAGGGTGCAAAACAAACGCAACAAAAGTTGCGTTATTTCACCCTCCATAGCGCTGCCATTACGAGTTTTGAAAAAGCAGCCTTGTGCGTGCGATATGGTGGCGATGAGCTCCATACCGCACAAAATACAAGCTCCGCTTTGACGTGCTCATGCACGCTTCCCTATAGACATCAATGGGGAGAAAGTGTTAGAAGAAAACCTAACACCTGTGATCGCGGAATGAAAAGCTCCGTAACGCAACACCATTGATGTCTATGGGGACAAAAAGTTACTTTTTAAACCTAACACCCTAACATAAATACCAAGTCTAAACACCCCTAATCTGCTGCCCCCGACATCGCCGATATCTAAATAAAGTTATTAACCCATTATCTGGCGCTCACTACATCGCTGCCACTGAAATAAATCTATCAACCCCCTAATCTGCTGCTCCCGATATTGCCACCACTATACTAAAGTTATTAACCCCTATTCCCCCGCACCCCAACACTTCCCATACTATAATAAAATATATTAACCCCTATTCTGCTGCTCCCCGACATCGCCGCCACTAAATAAAGTTATTAACCCCTAAACCTCTGGCCTCCCACATCTCTGCCACTAAATAAACCTATTAACCGCTAAACAGACAGCCCCCCACATCGCAAAATCTAAATTAAACTATTAACCCCTAAACCTAACAACCCCCTAACTTTAAATTAAAATTACAAGATCCCTATCTTAAAATAAATAAAAACTTACCTGGGAAAATAAAAAAACCTAAGTTTAAACTATATATTAAACTAACATTACCATTATACTAAAATTAAAATAATTATCAATTAAATAAATAAAATTGCTCAATAAAAAAACCTAACACTACTAAAAAACTTAAATCTACAGTTACAAAAAATTAAAAATACTAAATTACAAAAAATAAAAAAATCCTTAATTACATAAAATAAAAAAATACTTAATTACAAAAAATAAAAAAATACTAAATTATGAAAAGCAACAAACAAAATTATCCAAAATAAAAACAATTACAGCTAATGTAATAGCCCTATCAAAATAAAAAAGCCCCAACAAAATATGTTCAAATCAACCAATAGGATGAGAACTACTGAAATTCTATTGGCTGATTTGAACAGCCAATAGGATTTCAGTAGCTCTCATTCTATTGGCTGATTTGAATTTAAAAAATCAAATCAGCGAATAGGAATGCAAGGGATGCCATTTTGAAAAGGCTCTTTTGCATTGAAGTTCAGTGTACGGCGGCAACCATATGAAGAGGATGCTCCATGCCGGTTGTCTTCAGGATGGAGCTGCCTGTATGAAGATAGAAGACGCTGCATGGATGGATGAAGACCTCGCCGCCTGGATGAAGACTTCTCGCCGCTTGGATGAGGATGGATGTCCGGACTTCAGAAACTGTAAGTGGATCGTCGGGGGTTAGTGTTAAGATTTTTTTACATTTTTGGGGGGGGGTTTAGATTAGGGTTTATGCTTGTCTTAAAAGAGCTAAATTCCATTTTAAGGGCAATGCCCATGCAAATGCCTTTTTCAGGGCAAGGGGTAGTTTAGGTTTTTGTTAGAGTTAGTTTTTTTTTATTTTGGAGGGTTGGTTGGGTGGTGGGTTTACTGTTGGGGGGTCTTTTTTTCAGGGAATTTTTTTTGTAGATTTGCATTTTTTAATTTTTTGTAATTTAGTATTTTTAATTTTTTGTAACTGTAGATTTAATTTTTTTAGTAGTGTTAGTTTTTTTAATGCGTAACTTAATTTATTTCATTGATAGTTATTTTAATTTTAGTATAATAGTAATGTTAGTTTAATATATAGTTTAAACTTAGGTTTTTTTATTTTCCCAGGTAAGTTTTTTTTTTTATTTTAAGATAGGGATCTTGTAATTTTAATTTAAAGTTAGGGGGTTGTTAGGTTTAGGGGTTAATAGTTTAATTTAGTTTTTTGTGATGTGGGGGTCTGGCGGTTTAGGGGTTAAGGGGTTAATAGGTTTATTTAGTGGAGGTGATGTTGGGGTGCAAGGGAATAGGGGTTAATAACTTTAGTACAGTGGTGACGATGTTAACACATTTTATTAGTGGTGGTGATGTCTGGAGCGGCAGATTAGGGGTTAATAACTTTAATATAGTGTTTGCGATGCGGGAGGGCCTCGGTTTAGGGGTTAATAGGTAGTTTATGGGTGTTACTTTACTTTGTAACATTTTAGTTGTAAGTTTTGTGTAACACTTTTGTTGCGTAAAACTCATAACTACTGGTCTCAGATTGTGAAACGGATTGTGTCGGTATAAGGTGTAATGCAAACTTTTTAGCCTCACCGCAAAACTTGTAATACCAGCGCTATAGAAATCCCATGCAAAAAAGTCATTTTTTTTGAGTGCGGGACTGACGTTGCGTTACAGGCCAAAAGGCTTGCGGGAAAAGCTATACCGACAAGACTCGTAATGGCTGTGTTGCTGTTTTAAACCTGAAATGGACATTTTTTCAGAGTTAAAACACGAACGCAAAACTCGTAATCTAGGTGATATTTAGTAAATGGTCTCCATACAAACTTTTGGTAATTAAGGATTTCTATGATACAAACTCTAACGGCTAGAGTTTGTAAAGACCCGGTAAAGACCCGCGTAGCTAACGCTGCTTTTTTTCCCAACGCACCCTTCCAACAACGCTGGTATTTAGAGTTGTCTGAGGGGCTGCGTTAGGCTCAAAAAAGGGTGTGTTGAGCCTAACTTCCACTTCAACTCTCAATACCAGCGTTGCTTACTGTAGCGGTAAGCTGGGAAAACGTGCTTGTGCACGATATCCCCATAGGAAACAATGGGGCTGAGCTGGCTGAAAAAAAACCTAACACCTGCAAAAAAGCAGCGTTCAGCTCCTAAAGCAGCCCCATTGTTTCCTATGGGGAAACACTCTCTAAGTCTGCACCTAACATCCTAACATGAACCCCGAGTCTAAACACCCCTAACCTTACACTTATTAACCCCTAATCTGCCGCCCCCTCTATCGCTGACACCTGCATTATACTATTAACCCCTAATCTGCTGCTCCGGACACCGCTGCAACCTACATTATATCTATGAACCACTAATCTGCTGCCCCTAACATCGCCGACACCTATATTATATTTATTACCCCCTAATCTGCCTTCCCAACGTCGCCGCCACCTTACCTACATTTATTAACCCCTAATCTGCCGACCGGACCTCGCTGCCACTATAATAAATGTATTAACCCCTAAACCGCCACACTCCCGCATCGCAAACACTATAATAAATAGTATTAACCCCTAATCTGCCCTCCCTAACATCGCCGCCACCTACCTACAATTATTAACCCCTAATACAATACCCCCCCAACATTACAACCCACCACCCACATACCCCTACTCTAACCCACCCAAACCCCCCTTAAAAAAACCTATCACTAGCCCCCTGAAGATCTCCCTACCTTGAGTCGTCTTGACCCAGCCAAGCCGAATTCTTCATCCAAGCGGAGCAAGAAGATGTCCTCCATCCCGTAGAAGTCTTGATCCAAGCGGCAAAGAAGAGGTCCTCCATCCGGGCGAAGTCTTGATCCAAGCGGTAAAGAAGAGGTCTTCCATCCGGACGATGTCTTCTTCCAAGCGACATCTTTTATCTTCTTTCTTCCGGATCCATCTTCATCCCGCCGACGCGGAACATCCTTCTTCCCCGACGGACTAACGACGAATTAAGGTTCCTTTAAGGGACATCATCCAAGATGGCGTCCCTTCAATTCCGATTGGCTGATAGAATTCTATCGCCCGGATGGAAGACCTCTTCTTTGCCGCTTGGATCAAGACTTCGCCCGGATGGAGGACCTCTTCTTTGCCGCTTGGATCAAGACTTCTACCGGATGGAGGACATCTTCTTGCTCTGCTTGGATGAAGAATTCGGCTCGGCTGGGTGAAGACGACTCAAGGTAGGGAGATCTTCAGGAGGTTAGTGATAGGTTTTTTTAAGGGGGGTTTTGGTGGGTTAGAGTAGGGGTATGTGGGTGGTGGGTTGTAATGTTGGGGGGGATTGTATTTTTATTTTCAGGCAAAAGAGCTGATTACTTTGGGGCAAGGCCCCACAAAAAGCCTTTTTAAGGACTGGTAAAAGAGCTGATTACTTTTGTATTTTAGAATAGGGTAGGGGATTTTTTATTTTAGGGGGCTTTTTTATTTTATTAGGGGGCTTAGATTAGGTGTAATTAGTTTAAACTGCTTGTAATTCTTTCTTATTTTTTGTAATTTAGTGGGTTTTTTTGTATTATAGAATAGTTTATTTAATTGTATTTAATTGTAGGTAATTGTAGGTAATTTATTTAATTAATTTAATGATAGTGTAGTGTTAGGTTTAATTGTAACTTAGGTTAGGATTTATTTTACATGTAATTTTGTATTTATTTTAACTAGGTAGCTATTAAATAGTTATTAACTATTTAATAGCTTTTGCACCTAGTTAAAATAAATACAAAGTTGCCTGTAAAATAAAAATAAATCCTAAAATAGCTACAATGTAATTATTAACCCCTTAATGACAACTGACGTACCAGGTACGTCATGCATTAACAAGCAGTTAATGACAATAGACGTACCTGGTACGTCAGTTGTCTAACAGAGTGCTGGAAGCGATTGCGATCGCTTCCAGCAGCTCTGAGGGTATTGCAGTGATGCCTCGATATGGAGGCATCCTGCGATACCCTTTTACAAGCCTCCAATGCAGAGAGAGCCACCGGAGCATCGTTGGTGGGTGGGAGTGCAACAGGGAGGCGGGTGGGCGGCCTGCAATGGGCCCGTGATCATGTGGAGGGGGGCGGGATCGGAGGCGGGAGTACCCGGGGGCGCGCACAGACGCGCGCACGTGCACGGGGTGCAGCGGGCGCTTGCGTGCGCGGGGCGGGAGCGGGTGGGAACCGCTACCTACAGAAAACTAAAATAATACATTGGGAGAAAAGGTGGGGGAAATTGTATTTATAAAGTAATCAAAGGGTTCTGGGAGGGGGGGGGTGGGGTGGGGGGTTGTAGCTACACTACAGAAAGTAGCTTAACATTAAAGAATCTTTTTTTTTTTACTTAACTGGGTACTGGCAGACAGCTGCCAGTACCCAAGATGGCGCCCATTAGGCTAGAGGGGGAGGGTTAGAGAACTGTTTGATGGGGGATCCATGATATTGGGGGCTAAGGGGGGATTCTACACAGCAGCATATGCAAATATGCTATTAAAAAACAAAAAAAAACACAAATATACCTTTTTATATTAGTACTGGCAAACTTTCTGCCAGTACTTAAGATGGCGGGAACAATTGTGGGGTGTGGGAGGGAAGAGAGCTGTTTGGGAGGGATCAGGGGGTCTGATGTTTAAGGTGGGAGGCTGATCTCTACACTAAAGCTAAAATTAACCCTGCAAACTCCCTACAAGCTACCTAATTAACCCCTTCACTGTTAGTCATAATACACGTGTGATGCACAGCGGCATTTAGCGGCCTTCTAATTATCAAAAGCAACACCAAAGCCACATATGTCTGCTATTTCTGAACAGAGGGGATCCCAGAGAAGCATTTACAACCATTTGTGCCATAATTGCACAAGCTGTTTGTAAATAATTTCAGTGAGAAACCTAAAGTTTGTGAAAAAGGAAACAATTTATTTTTATTTGATCGCATTTGGAGGTGAAATGGTGGCATGAAATATACCAAAATGGGCCTAGATCAATACTTTGGGTTGTCTACTACACTACACTAAAGCTAAAATTAACCCTACACATTCCCTACAAGCTCCCTGATTAACCCCTGCACTGCTGGACATAATACACGTGTGATGCGCAGCAGCATTTAACAGCCTTCTAATTACCAAAAAGCAACGCCAAAGCCATATATGTCTGCTATTTCTGAACAAAGGGGATCCCAGAGAAGCATTTACAACCATTTATGCCATAATTGCACAAGCTGTTTGTAAATAATTTCAGTGAGAAACCGAAAGTTTGTGAAAAAATTTGTGAAAAAGTAAATGATTTTTTGTAAATGATCGCATTTGGCGGTGAAATGGTGGCATGAAATATACCAAAATGGGCCTAGATTCATACTTTGGGATGTCTTCTAAAAAAAAATATATACATGTCAAGGGATATTCAGGAAGTCCTGAAAGATATCAGTGTCCCAATGTAACTAGCGTTAATTTTGAAAAAAAGTGGTTTGGAAATAGCAAAGTGCTAGTTGTATTTATGACCCAATAACTTGCACAAAAAGCAAAGAACATGTAAACATTGGGTATTTCTAAACTCAGGACAAAATTTAGAAACTATTTAGCATGGGTGTTTTTTGGTGGTTGCAGATGATGTGTAACAGATTTTGGGGCTAAAAGTTAGAAAAAGTGTTTTTTTTTTTCATTTTTTCCTCATATTTTATAATTTTTTTATAATAAATTATAAGATATGATGAAAATAATGGTATCTTTAGAAAGTCCATTTAATGGCGAGAAAAACGGTATATAATATGTGTGGGTACAGTAAATGAGTAAGAGGAAAATTACAGCTAAACACAAACACTGCAGAAATGTAAAAATAGCCTTTGTCACAAACGGACAGAAAATGGAAAAGTACTGTTGTCATTAAGGGGTTAATTATATTGTAGCTATATTAGGGTTTATTTTATAGGTAAGTATTTAGTTTTAAATAGGAACAAATTAGTTAATTTTAGGAATATTATTTTGTTTAATATAAATTATATTTATGTTAGGGGGGTGTTAGGGTTAGAGTTATGTTTAGGGGTTAATAACATTATTATAGTAGCGGCGATGGTGCGGGCAGGAGATTAGGGGTTAATAATTGTAGGTAGGTGGCGGCGATGTTAGGGAGGGCAGATTAGGGGTTAATATTATTTATTATAGTGTTTGCGAGGCGGGAGTGCAGCGGTTTAGGGTTTAATACATTTATTATAGTGGCGGCGAGGTCCGGTCGGCAGATTAGGGGTTAATAAGTGTAGGTAAGGTGGCGGCGACGTTGGGTGGGGCAGATTAGGGGTTAATAAATATAATATAGGGGTCAGCGATGTTAGGGGCAGCAGATTAGGGGTTCATAAGTATAACGTAGGTGGCGGCGATGTCCGGTCGGCAGATTAGGGGTTACATTTTTTTATTAGAGTGGCGGAGATGTGGGGGGGCCTCGGTTTAGGGGTACATAGGTAGTTTATGGGTGTTAGTGTACTTTAGAGCACAGTAGTTATGAGCTTTATATTCCGGCGTTAGCCCATAAAGCTCTTAAATACTGACTTTTTTGGCGGCTGGAGTCTTGTCGGTAGAGGGTCTACCGCTCACTTCTCCCAAGACTCCAAATACCGGCATTAGGCAGATCCCATTGAAAAGATAGGATACGCAATTGGCGTAAGGGGATCTGCGGTAGCCTGGAATCACGGTAGGGAAGTTAGCATTAGACCCTTTCCTGGCTGACTCTAAATACCAGTGGGCGGCTAAAAGCAGCGTTAGGACCCCTTAACGCTGCTCTTGACGGCTAACACAAAACTCTAAATCTAGCCGTAAGAAATTAAACTCTTTCATTGACTTTCAGAAAGTCTTTCCTAAAGTACTATCTAAGCATAAATTATATTTTCTCCAAGCCAAGAATTATATTGCAAGATTGACTAGAAATTTTCAGCAGATTTGGCACAAACATCCATTAATGGAAGCCATTAACATTGGGAAGTCTTCATTATCATCGATATATAAATTCTTAAGAATAGTAGATGGAGAAAGACTATTAAAATATTTAACGAACAATTGGGTAAAGTCATTAAACATCCCCGATTTAGGTAGATCTCTTCAAAATCTTAACAAGACTCAAACATTATGTACTTCTACATACTTAAGAGAAACCCAATTTAGACTACTTCACAGAGAATTTTTTATACCACAAAGGGAAAAAGGAAGTCAATTATGTATGTCCCAAATGTTCTCAGGTAAATCCAGACCTAGGACATCTAATATGGGATTGTACGAAGTTAAAACAATTTTGGTCTAAAATAGGCTTTCTTCTTTCTTTAATAACAAAGAGGAGAATTCTTCTGACTAAAGAAGCTGTCATTCTTTTGATTAGTAATGATTCTTGAGGAAAGAATGGTAAATTTGTGCAATTAGTGATCTTAATGCTTAGAAAATTATGACCTAGATTACGAGTTGTGTGTTAGCCTAAAAAAGCAGTGTTGGCCGTTCCCAACGCTGCTTTTTAACGCCTGCTGGTATTACGAGTCTTGCAGGTACAGGTGTACCGCTCACTTTTTTGGACGGACTCGGAAATACCGCAAATCCACTTACATCAATTGCGTATCCTATATTTTCAATGGGACTTGCATAGCGCCGGTATTACAAATCTGACCAAATGTGAGTGGTACACCCTCTCCTGTCAAGACTGGTACCGCATTTAAAAGTCAGTAGTTAAGAGTTTTACACTACAACGCTGTAGCATAAAACTCTTAACTAAAGTGCTAAAAAGTACACTAACACCCATAAACTACCTATTAACCCCTAAACCAAGGCCCCCCCACATCGCAAATAGTGATGTCGCAAACCTAAAAATTTGGGTTTGCGAACGGCGAAAGCGAACTTCCGCAAAAGTTGGCGAACCGGGCGAACCGCCATAGACTTCAATAGGCAGGCAAATTTTAAAACCCACAGGGACTCTTTCTAGCCACAATAGTGATGGAAAAGTTGTTTCAAGGGGACTAACACCTGGACTGTGGCATGCTGGAGGGGGATCCATGGCAAAACTCCCATGGAAAATTACATAGTTGATGTCTGGTTTTAATTCATAAAGGGCATAAATCACCTAACATTCCTAAATTGTTTGGAATAACGTGCTTTAAAACATCAGGTATGATGTTGTATCGATCAGGTAGTGTAAGGGTTACGCCCACTTCACAGTGCGCAGTGTAGGTGATATACCTGCCCTGACCATGCTTTGCAGACCAGGTATCAGTGGTCAGATGGACCCTTGCCCCAACACTGTGTGCCAGACATGCCATTATAGCAGACTTATATGGCTTTGGCGTTGCTTTTTGTTAATTAGAAGGCTGCTAAATGCCACTGCGCACCACACGTGTTTTATGCCCAGCAGTGAAGGGGTTAATTAGGGAGCATGTAGGCAGCTTGTAGAGTTAATTTTAGCTTAAGTGTAGTAGACAACCCAAAGTATTGATCTAGGCCCATTTTGGTATATTTAATGCCACCATTTCACCGCCAAATGCGATCAAATTTAAAAAAAAAAAAAAAAAATTCGCAATTTTAGGTTTCTCACTGAAATTATGAACATATCCCAATAAAGGGATATAAAAGAGCGCTGATATTTAAAATATAAAAAAGCAATATTCAATATAAAACCAGGTGATACACTTAAAGTATAGTAGATCAAGTCTACCGTATTAGTCCTGTTTAATGTCCATAAACTGGTGGTAAATTGAAGGGATAAAGGTATCCTCCTGTTACGTGAGTAGGGCTGCTCCTCTTGATCCCAGAGAGTGTGGAACAACTGTTAAAATAGAAAGAGGGCGCCACAATAGCGTGATACCGTCTGGATATGTAGGTATAGATATAAGTAAGTATTAGGCTTACCAAATGGTGTGACACTGTGCTTTGACCAGTGCAAGAAAGCAGGCTAGCACTTATCAGTGGCTAGTACACTGTGGAAGCCAAGCTCCAAAGGCACTTGTCCTAGTTGAAACTCTGAGTGTGTCTCCTGTTGGCTGGACTTCAGGTGCTGCAGAGGTGTAATCTTTTGTGTGTTGTTCAGTTGGTATTGATAAACCACAACACAGACAACTTGAAATAAAATGGCTTTTAATACTTATGACGCGTTTCTCAACCTCAAACAGGTTGTTTCATCAGATAAAAAAGTGTACACTTGAGCAAAAAATAAATGGAAATAAAATAGCCTTCCCCTTCATTTTCTCCCCTCTTCATGTCTTGTTAGATCACTCTTGGATCTTAGGTTTGTAAATAGTATTATTCAGGGGTTTAACAAAAGCAATAACATAAAATATACAGAAAAATGGCATCTCCAAGATTAACAATGCTAAATAGGATTTGTGTTTTAGGAGTGAGAGATGCAAAGGTCCCAACCGTGCACCCACTTGTTAAAAAATAAGCATTAACACCAGAACAATCAAGTATGAACCATAGAACATAAAGAAATAACATGTTAACCCTTAATGGGAAATGAGACTTAAGCAGCTTAACATGAGAACATTAATACAGTGGTTCAAGATAGCTAGGAAAAAACAACTTTACATTTTTATTACATCTCCAGAAGGATAATATACCACAATTTAAGGCTAAGAAAACAGCCTGGGTAGAGAAGGTTAATCCCTGATGTGTTCATTATGTTATTCCTTGGATGTGTGATGCAACTTACTGTTCTGGGGACTTACAGGGGTGTATTATAAAAAAGGAAAATTATTCATTTTATCGTTCTAAAGGAGGTGTGCCTGTCATGCATATAGAGGTACCGTTACTTCATGTTTAGAGACCCTTATTGTATCTTTATGGTATAGGATGTCTCCCTCAGGGGCCCCCCCACTAAGCCCCGCAGAAAACATGCGAATATATTTAAGGGTGCTATGTAGGTTGTAATATCCACCAAGCATGGGTAAAAAGAAAACAAATCTGCAAAGCGCTAGATATGTAATGACGGTGTGGTGAGATGGCTTGATTAACCTAAATTCCACTGGACAACATGTATTGAAATTAATACAGTTCCTATATCTTGCAAAAATACCGACCGCAAACCGCGGGAAGAAGGCCATTTTAGTAATAAGACATTAAGGGAACCTTTGCATCAGGCCAAAAGTATAATCAACAGAGTGAACTCATATTTTACCCCTAGTATTATTACATCATGAAATAAAAGAGAAAAACAAGCATCTTGTAACTCAAGGCAATACTTAGCCACACAACCCAAAAAAACTTAATGTCTCTCCCACGGTGATTAATAAGCCAAATGTGTATTGTAAAGGAAAAGCTTATACTATGCTTCTGAATCCAGGCAAAGCCTATAAAAATATGAACACTGTCTCTATATCCCAATTATGGCTCCCACCGCCATGAAAATGGTGCTTAGATAGTGATGGGGAAATTCCTGGACAATCTTCCACTTTCAGATTTGCAGATCGGAGCTTCTCAGCAATGTCCAGTCGGGAAAACTGCCCAGGCATATGTGGTTTGTAAAAGCCATAGGGGCCGAGGCTCTTTTCATTGTTTGGAGCAGCACGGGAGTCCCCCCCAAGCTCCCGCCCTGATGCCAAATTGATTATAGTACCTTCTGGCCACGGCAAGTCCTCCCGTGCTTTAACGATTGCGGACAGTTCAGGCAGCTTCCCGACCTGTGTATTTGCAGCCTTCACTGGGCGAGAGCTGCCCTCCTTCTTGACTCTCTCCGTGCTGTCAGAGGGTTGCGGGACAAATGTCGGAAGCGAGCATGACGACGCCATTGCGGGGTTGGTGCCCCCTGGTAAGAGCGGCATTGTGTCTGCTTTGTTGGCTAATGTAGATAGGTGGAGCTTTTGCCGTCCTTCATAGATGTGAATAAGATTATCCCATGGGGCTCTGGCCATCAAATTCTGGAAGCATTTTTATTTTTTTTTAGCATATTTACATATGCTGTGGTATAGCATCCCCCCTTAGCCCCCAACCTCCCTGATCCCCCCCAAAACAGCTCTCTAACCCTCCCCATCTGCCTTATTGGCAGCCATCTTGGGTACTGGCAGCTGTCTAATATTATTTCCCAGTCAAAAAAGTGTTGTTTTTTTTAAATGTACACTACTGTTACACCAGATATGAGTGGTGGCACTAAGCAAGTGGGCACAGTATACACTGTGAGCCTGACACACACGCTGGCAGGCAGGCAACTGCAATTAGATTACACAGGAAAAAAAAAAAAGCAGACTGATGTTCTAGCCCTAAAAAGGGCTTTTTGGGGTGCTGTCCTTACAGCAGAGATCAGATGAGTCCTTCAGGACTGTAGTGGACACTGAATACACTAGCCTAGCTATCGATTTCCCTATTAAATTAGCAATTTTTTGTTTGTTTGTTTTTTCTTTCACTTTCTGATATTTAGTGTACTTGTTTATTAAGTTCAATTGATGGTAACCATGTCTATATATAAGTCAAATTTACAAGTTTTAAGATAAATATGTGTCTTACCTAGTACCCATAGATTGGCCACTTTACATAGGTCTGCACTACTAGACATAACCTACCACTATCCCCATTTTCTGAATTAAGGATTATTCATCTGTTAGAAATATATGCAAATGTGGGGGATTGTGGTTACCTGTTAGTAAGACTTAACTGCACCCCACTCTCTAGCCCTCATCAGCTACATTACTACATTAGAGCCCAGAACTTAAGCCAAACCTCTCCTTAACCAGACTCAGTTTTGTCTCCTCTATGGGGGGTGCATGCCCTCCCGGTCTCCCCTACACTTTCTCATCCTCTCTCCTCTCTTCTCACCACAGACCATACAACCCTGAGAACTCCTTTCTCACTTTTAGCACTAAAGCTCTGCTCTCCTCTACCGCTCTGTTTTAACCATAATATTCCTACCGTTAATAGGGACCGCAGATTTTATATTCTGCCATCTTCTTTCCCTTACCTCATCTTTAAGCGGCTCAAGACCGCTATATCACCTCGATATATTATATACTTTTTGCAGTACAGTTAGACGCATTTTACACATTGACCCCTACCCCTTTAGTTACTGATATACTGTACCACTTGTGGGAATACACTGAACCAGATAACAAATGCTACTCCGTCCATTCCTACCTCCTGTCACTACTACTCACACTTCTTTCAACCTACCCTCCCCCCCCCTTTTTTTTCCTTTTCTTCTCTCTCAGGATGGACGACCTCCGTCTCCTCACCATAAATTCCCAGGGCCTTAATTCCCTTACCAAACACAGCCTCCTGATGAACTTCCTGCGAAAATCCAAAATAGACATAGCCTTTGTCCAGGAAACTCATTGGACTCGGGATTCAGGTACTACGCACATTGCTAGGGGATACCCGACAATTTTAGAAGCTTCCTTCCAGTCCAAGTCCAGAGGGGTTGCCATATACCTTAGTAATAACCGTATATATGAACCCATATATTTAGAATCTGATCCCCAAGCCTGCTACATTATGCAGGTTTGTAAAATAAATCACCACATGATGACGTTGGTAAATATATATGCACCTAATCCCAAGCAAATGAGGTTTCTGTCTACTTAAATCAGTATGTGCTGTGAAGCAGGGGTAGTGGGAGGGGATTTTAATATAATTTTGCATCACACCCTAGACAGAACTGGACCTAAGATATCTAACTTAGATAGAGCAACTCACCCCCTCTCCAGGGCCTTTCAAAATCTAATAAGTCATTTTGATCTATATGACTGCTGGAGAGCAAGGCATCCACAAGACAGGGAATATACATTCTATTACTCCCGGGACAAATCATTTACCCGTATTGACTACTTCTTTACTAGTTCCCGACTACTAGATAGTGTCTCCTCCATAAAAATAGTGCCACTTTCTTGGTCAGACCACAACGCTGTAGCCTTATCACTTGGACCACATATAACAAGCACTCTCCCTCCCCAATGGCGATTGAGAGATCAATTTATTTTAGATCCTATTCTTAAATTAGAACTGAAAGGGAGAATAGCAGAATTTCTCACTAATAATGATAACACACAGACCTCAACTGAGATACTATGGGCAACGCTTAAGGCTTATTTAAGAGGCCAGCTTATCACTATTGAAGCCGATTTACATTAAAAGCAGGGAACCTCACTGGCCTCTCTCTCTGCGGAACTACGAGTGCTGAGGTGTAGGCTCGCTGTCCCCTATTCCAGCTCCATAATAAATGACATAGCAGCAATCTCCAAATAAATTCAAGACTTAGAATACCAAAGAACACACCACACTCTAGAGAAGTTCAAGATAATTTTTTATCACCACAGTAATAAAGCCTCGTCACTGTTGGTGGCAAGGCTCAGGCATCGCACAGTGCAAGCCAGAGTTATGTTCATAAAAAGTGATGCTGGCAAACCAGTGTATTCTCCCAGAGACATTGGAGATTCCTTTAAATCATACTATCACTCTTTTTATAATGTAGAGGAAGGACTTGACAACCCCCCACTTCCCCTGACGGACGTAAGACTGTTTCTGAATCGGCTTCATTTACCTCATCTCCCACCAGATAACTTGTTGGCTCTAGTGGAGCCCATAACATTAGAAGAAGTGCAGAAAGCAATTAAAGATCTCAAGGTAGGCAAATCCCTGGACCCAGATGGATATACAGCCTGCTTCTATAAAGTATTCCAATCCCTGGTAGCCCCCTTACTATGTAAACTATTTAGAGAGATATTGTGCAAGGGTACCTTTACTGGAGAATACTTAGAAGCGACAATCACGATGATTCTGAAACAAGGAAAACCTCTCGAGTTATGTGGCAGTTACCGCCCAATATCCCTTCTCAACTTAGATACAAAACTATACGCTAAAATCTTGGCCCACAGATTGTCAAGAGTTATCACTTTACTGATCCATCCCAATCAGGTGGGTTTTATCCTGCAGAGGGAGGGACCAGATGCCACCAGGAGAATTCCTAATATTCTATAGATTGCCCCTGATAAGAGGGTCCCATTCCTCACCCTGTCACTGGATGCCGAAAAGGCCTTTGACAGGGTGAGATGGGAATACTTATGGACCGCGATGCAAGTTTTTAATCTCCCGGACACTTTTATTCACTTGATAAAAGCTCTCTACATCTCCCCTTCAGCTAGGGTGAAGGGAGTGGGCTTTATATCAGACCCTTTCTACATTAGCAATGGTACAAGGCAGGGCTGCACTTTCTTGCCCCTTCTTTTTGCTCTAGCAATTGAACCTTTGGCACAAGCAATTAGATTAGATCCCCAAATCTCTGGAGCCCCTCTGACAACATCTCATAAAATCTCGCTATATGCGGATGATATAACTCTGTTTCTCACTTTACCAGATAGTTCTCTACCAGCAGTCTTTAGACTCCTCAGTAGTTTTGGTCGATTAAGTTTTTATAAATTAAACGTCAATAAAACTGGTGCCCTGCCCATTACCATCCCACACCAAGAATTAGTTTCCCTACAAAGGACATATAAATTCAAATGGAACTCACACTCCATTAAAATTCTTGGCACCCATTTGAGCCCTGACCCTGACATTACCATCACTAAAAACTACACAGATAAATTAACAGAATTTTGGAATCTTCTTTTAACCTGGGAATTCAAGGAAATATCCTGGACTGGAAGAATAGCCGCAATAAAGATGTCCTTTATGCCCAAACTCACTTATCTCTTCAGGTGCATTCCCTACAATATTCCAAGACCCATATTAAATAAACTACAGAGCCTTGTCAACACTTACGTTTGGAGGGATAACAGACCAAGAACCTCCAGAGCCACTCTTCAGAGGCCGATTGAGTACGGAGGCCCAGCCCTCCCTAACATTATATTGTACTATTCTGCAGCCCGGTTATTACATTTAGTTAACTGGAGTATTAAAGATGACTATCCCCACTGTTTGACATTGAAACATCAGTACTACCAACAGGACTTACTCTCCCAGACTTGCTATGGATCCCCTCTCATCATAGAGATAAGCTAGACAGTATATCCCCTGTACTAGTAAACACCCTTAGGTTTTGGGATCAAATGAGACATAATCTGAATCTAGCCCCACATCCCTCCCCGGCACTTTCCCTGATGAGCACTCTTTACTGCTTACCAGACTCACACCTCAAGCTTTGGCAGAGTCTCACGCCCTCCACGATTGTGGATTTCTATGATTGGGGTGGATGGGTTTCACACTCCCAATTTTGCAAAAAATTTGAAATTCCCCCAATATTACACTTTGAGGCCTTTCGCCTCAGCTCTTGGCTGAAATCATGGGGTTTTCCCAAACAAAACCTCAGACCACTGTCTAGATGGGAGGCCAAATGGACACAAGCAAAGGGCATTAAACATGCCCTCTCTTTCCATTATAACCTACTCCTTGAGCACTCAACACTAACTAAAATCTCTCAACACAGAGCTTGGGAAAGAGAAATTGGCTTCACAGTAGACACCGACACATGGCATAGACGCATTCTCATGACAAACAAACGTTTACATTGCGCTTCTCTCTGGGAGCTACAGTATACACTTTGTTCCTTCCACTTTGCACAGGATATATGGCACTCACTCCCCCATGTGTTGGCGAGACTGTGGACGGTTAGGTACCTCCTTACATGTGTGGTGGTCCTGCCCCGGGATTCAACCTCTCTGGCGAAGACTCTTTAGGATCTTTACCCTGCAAAACATCATCCTACTGTTTAAACCTGAAGTCTGTCTACTCCTTCTATGTTTCCCAAGTCTAACCCCGGCCAAAAAAGCGCTTGTAATTTACCTTCTCATGTCCACCAAGTTAACTATAGCAAGAATGTGGAAAAACAAAGAACCACACTCTATCACACAAGTCATCTCTACAGTTCAATATATCAAGCAGATGGAGTTGTATTCACATAGAACTCTTAATAAAATAGACTTTTATCTGAAGACTTGGTCTATATGGACCGAGAAATTTCCAGATTAATTAGGACCCTTAATCGTGATACCCTAACTTCTCCTCCCTAACTTCTCCACCCTTTTTTTTTCTCTCTCTATCTCCCCCTTTCCTCCCCCTTTATTACCTATTTGGACACTTTCCCACACCCTTGACTCTATAGGGATTACAGGGAGTGCAGAATTATTAGGCAAATGAGTATTACGACCACATCATCCTCTTTATGCATGTTGTCTTACTCCAAGCTGTATAGGCTCGAAAGCCTACTACCAATTAAGCATATTAGGTGATGTGCATCTCTGTAATGAGAAGGGGTGTGGTCTAATGACATCAACACCCTATATCAGGTGTGCATAATTATTAGGCAACTTCCTTTCCTTTGGCAAAATGGGTCAAAAGAAGGACTTGACAGGCTCAGAAAAGTCAAAAATAGTGAGATATCTTGCAGAGGGATGCAGCACTCTTAAAATTGCAAAGCTTCTGAAGCGTGATCATCGAACAATCAAGCGTTTCATTCAAAATAGTCAACAGGGTGGCAAGAAGCGTGTGGAAAAACCAAGGCGCAAAATAACTGCCCATGAACTGAGAAAAGTCAAGCGTGCAGCTGCCAAGATGCCACTTGCCACCAGTTTGGCCATATTTCAGAGCTGCAACATCACTGGAGTGCCCAAAAGCACAAGGTGTGCAATACTCAGAGACATGGCCAAGGTAAGAAAGGCTGAAAGACGACCACCACTGAACAAGACACAAAAGCTG